>NC_069501.1:232551406-232675961 GCF_027579735.1 Bombina bombina | reverse complement strand
TGTGGATTGCAGACAAGTGGCAGGAGTGAATCTCCGCCCATTGAATTACTTTGGTCACTTCTTCCATCGCCAGGGAACTCCTTGTTCCCCCCTGATGGTTGATATATGCAACAGTCGTCATGTTGTCTGATTGAAACCTTATGAATTTGGCCTTTGCTAGTTGAGGCCAAGCCTTGAGAGCATTGAATATCGCTCTCAGTTCCAGAATGTTTATCGGGAGAAGAGATTCTTCCCGAGACCATAGACCCTGAGCTTTCAGGGAGTTCCAGACCGCGCCCCAGCCCACCAGACTGGCGTCGGTCGTGACAATGACCCACTCTGGTCTGCGGAAGCTCATCCCTTGAGACAGGTTGTCCAGGGTCAGCCACCAACGGAGTGAATCTCTGGTCCTCTGATCTACTTGGATCGTCGGGGACAAGTCTGTATAATCCCCATTCCACTGTCTGAGCATGCACAGTTGTAATGGTCTTAGATGAATCCGCGCAAAAGGAACTATGTCCATTGCCGCAACCATCAAACCTATTACTTCCATGCACTGCGCTATGGAAGGAAGAAGAACAGAATGAAGTACTTGACAAGAGCTTAGAAGTTTTGATTTTCTGGCCTCTGTCAGAAAAATCTTCATTTCTAAGGAGTCTATTATTGTTCCCAAGAAGGGAATGCGAAAAAGTATGAAGGAATTGTTCAAAATTCACCAAAATTTCACCACAGTGTCTTAAAGCCTTAAAAGTATTGCACACCAAATTTGAAAGCTTTAACTCTTAAAATAACGGAACTGGAGCCGTTTTTACATTTAACCCCTATACAGTCCCTGGTATCTGCTTTGCTGAGACCCAACCAAGCCCAGAGGGGAATACGATACCAAATGACGCCTTCAATAAGCTTTTTCAGTGGATCTGAGCTCCTCACACATGCCTCTGCATGCCTTGCTTCTCAAAAACAACTGCGCATTAGTGGCGTGAAAATGAGGCTCTGCCTATGACTAGAAAAGGCCCCCAGTGAAAAAGGTGTCCAATACAGTGCCTGCCGTTTTTTTTAACAGAATTCCCAAGATTAAAATAACTCTCCAAAGTTATAAACAATTAAATATGCTTATAAAGTAATCGTTTTAGCCCAGAAAAATGTCTACCAGTCTTTAAAGCCCTTGTGAAGCCCTTTATTCTTATATTAAAAATTAAGAAAATGGCTTACCGGATCCCATAGGGAAAATGACAGCTTCCAGCATTACCAAGTCTTGTTAGAAATGTGTCATACCTCAAGCAGCAAAAGTCTGCTCACTGTTTCCCCCAACTGAAGTTAATTCATCTCAACAGTCCTGTGTGGAAACAGCCATCGATTTTAGTAACGGTTGCTAAAATCATTTTCCTCTTACAAACAGAAATCTTCATCTCCTTTCTGTTTCAGAGTAAATAGTACATACCAGCACTATTTTAAAATAACAAACTCTTGATTGATTTAAACACCAAAAAACTCTTAGCCATCTCCGTGGAGATGTTGCCTGTGCAACGGCAAAGAGAATGACTGGGGAAGGCGGAGCCTAGGAGGGATCATGTGATCAGCTTTGCTGGGCTCTTTGCCATTTCCTGTTGGGGAAGAGAATATCCCACAAGTAAGGATGACGCCGTGGACCGGACACACCTATGTTGGAGAAAGGAACTATGTCCATTGCTGCAACCATCAATCCTATTACTTCCATGCACTGCGCTATGGAAGGACGAAGAACAGAATGAAGAACTTGACAAGAGCTTAGAAGTTTTGATTTTCTGACCTCTGTCAGAAAAATTCTCATTTCTAAGGAGTCTATTATTGTTCCCAAGAAGGGAACTCTTGTTGACGGGGAAAGAGAACTTTTTTCTATGTTTACTTTCCATCCGTGAGATCTGAGAAAGGCTAGGACGATGTCCGTATGAGCCTTTGCTTTTGACAGAGACGACGCTTGAATCAGGATGTCGTCCAAGTACGGTACTACTGCAATGCCCCTTGGTCTTAGAACCGCTAGAAGGGACCCTAGTACCTTTGTGAAAATTCTCGGAGCAGTGGCTAACCCGAATGGAAGTGCCACAAACTGGTAATGCTTGTCCAGAAAAGCGAACCTTAGGAACTGATGATGTTCCTTGTGGATGGGAATATGGAGGTACGCATCCTTTAAATCCACCGTAGTCATGAATTGACCTTCCTGGATGGTAGGAAGGATCGTTCGAATGGTTTCCATTTTGAACGATGGGACCCTGAGAAATTTGTTTAGGATCTTGAGATCTAGAATTGGTCTGAACGTTCCCTCTTTTTTGGGAACTATGAACAGGTTGGAGTAAAACCCCATCCCTTGTTCTTTTATTGGAACTGGATGAATTACTCCCATCCTTAACAGGTCTTCTAAACAATGTAAGAATGCCAGTCTTTTTATTTGGTTTGAAGATAATTGAGACCTGTGGAACCTTCCCCTTGGGGGTAGTTCCTTGAATTCCAGAAGATAACCTTGGGAGACTATTTCTAGTGCCCAAGGATCCAGAACATCTCTTGCCCAAGCTTGAGCGAAGAGAGAGAGTCTGCCCCCCACCAGATCCGGTCCCGGATCGGGGGCCAACATCTCATGCTGTCTTGGTAGCAGTGGCAGGTTTCTTGGCCTGCTTTCCTTTGTTCCAGCCTTGCATTGGTCTCCAGGCTGGCTTGGCTTGAGAAGTATTACCCTCTTGCTTAGAGGACGTAGCACTTGGGGCTGGTCCGTTTCTGCGAAAGGGACGAAAATTAGGTTTATTTTTGGCCTTGAAAGACCTATCCTGAGGAAGGGCGTGGCCCTTGCCCCCTGTGATATCAGAGATAATCTCTTTCAAGTCAGGGCCAAACAGCGTTTTCCCCTTGAAAGGAATGTTAAGCAATTTGTTCTTGGAAGACGCATCCGCTGAACAAGATTTTAACCAAAGCGCTCTGCGCGCCACAATAGCAAAACCAGAATTTTTCGCCGCTAACCTAGCCAATTGCAAAGTGGCGTCTAGGGTGAAAGAATTAGCCAATTTGAGAGCACGAATTCTGTCCATAATCTCCTCATAAGAAGAAGAATTATTATTGAGCGCCTTTTCTAGCTCATCGAACCAGAAACACGCGGCTGTAGTGACAGGAACAATGCATGAAATTGGTTGTAGAAGGTAACCTTGCTGAACAAACATCTTTTTAAGCAAACCTTCTAATTTTTTATCCATAGGATCTTTGAAAGCACAACTATCTTCTATGGGTATAGTGGTGCGTTTGTTTAGAGTAGAAACCGCCCCCTCGACCATGGGGACTGTCTGCCATAAGTCCTTTCTGGGGTCGACCATAGGAAACAATTTTTTAAATATGGGGGGAGGGACGAAAGGTATACCGGGCCTTTCCCATTCTTTATTTACAATGTCCGCCACCCGCTTGGGTATAGGAAAAGCTTCGGGGGGCCCCGGGACCTCTAGGAACTTGTCCATTTTACATAGTTTCTCTGGAATGACCAAATTCTCACAATCATCCAGAGTGGATAACACCTCCTTAAGCAGAGCGCGGAGATGTTCCAATTTAAATTTAAATGTAATCACATCAGGTTCAGCTTGTTGAGAAATTTTCCCTGAATCTGAAATTTCTCCCTCAGACAAAACCTCCCTGGCCCCCTCAGACTGGTGTAGGGGCCCTTCAGAACCAATATCATCAGCGTCCTCATGCTCTTCAGTATTTTCTAAAACAGAGCAGTCGCGCTTTCGCTGATAAGTGGGCATTTTGGCTAAAATGTTTTTGATAGAATTATCCATTACAGCCGTTAATTGTTGCATAGTAAGGAGTATTGGCGCGCTAGATGTACTAGGGGCCTCCTGTGTGGGCAAGACTGGTGTAGACGAAGGAGGGGATGATGCAGTACCATGCTTACTCCCCTCACTTGAGGAATCATCTTGGGCATCATTTTCTCTAAATTTTGTGTCACATAAATCACATCTATTTAAATGAGAAGGAACCTTGGCTTCCCCACATTCAGAACACAGTCTATCTGGTAGTTCAGACATGTTAAACAGGCAAAAACTTGATAACAAAGTACAAAAAACGTTTTAAAATAAACCGTTACTGTCACTTTAAATTTTAAACTGAACACACTTTATTACTGCAATTGCGAAAAAGTATGAAGGAATTGTTCAAAATTCACCAAAATTTCACCACAGTGTCTTAAAGCCTTAAAAGTATTGCACACCAAATTTGGAAGCTTTAACCCTTAAAATAACGGAACCGGAGCCGTTTTTATATTTAACCCCTTTACAGTCCCTGGTATCTGCTTTGCTGAGACCCAACCAAGCCCAAAGGGGAATACGATACCAAATGACGCCTTCAGAAAGTCTTTTCTATGTATCAGAGCTCCTCACACATGCATCTGCATGTCATGCTTCTCAAAAACAAGTGCGCAATACAGGCGCGAAAATGAGACTCTGCCTATGATTAGGGAAAGCCCCTAGAGAATAAGGTGTCCAATACAGTGCCTGCCGGTTATTTTACATAATTCCCAAGATTAAAATAATTCCTCAAGGCTATGGAGTATAAAATATGTTTATATATAAATCGATTTAGCCCAGAAAATGTCTACAGTCTTAAAAAGCCCTTGTGAAGCCCTTTTTTTCTTTCTGTAATAAAAATGGCTTACCGGATCCCATAGGGAAAATGACAGCTTCCAGCATTACATCGTCTTGTTAGAATGTGTCATACCTCAAGCAGCAAAAGTCTGCTCACTGTTCCCCCAACTGAAGTTAATTCCTCTCAACAGTCCTGTGTGGAAACAGCCATCGATTTTAGTAACGGTTGCTAAAATCATTTTCCTCTTACAAACAGAAATCTTCTTCTCTTTTCTGTTTCAGAGTAAATAGTACATACCAGCACTATTTTAAAATAACAAACTCTTGATTGAATAATAAAAACTACAGTTAAACACTAAAAAACTCTAAGCCATCTCCGTGGAGATGTTGCCTGTACAACGGCAAAGAGAATGACTGGGGAAGGCGGAGCCTAGGAGGGATCATGTGACCAGCTTTGCTGGGCTCTTTGCCATTTCCTGTTGGGGAGGAGAATATCCCACAAGTAAGGATGACGCCGTGGACCGGACACACCTATGTTGGAGAAAGGTATGCCGGGCCTTTCCCATTCCTTGTTTACTATATCCGCCACCCGCTTGGGTATAGGAAAAACATCGGGGGGCACCGGAACCTCTAGGAACTTATCCATCTTACATAATTTCTCTGGAATGACCAAATTGTCACAATCATCCAGAGTAGATAAAACCTCCTTAAGCAGTGCGCGGAGATGTTCTAATTTAAATTTAAATGTTACAACATCAGGTTCAGCTTGTTGAGAAATTTTCCCTGAATCTGAAATTTCTCCCTCAGACAAAACCTCCCTCCTGGCCCCTTCAGATTGGTGTGAGGGTATGTCAGAAGCGTTATCATCAGCGTCCTCTTGCTCTTCAGTGTTTAAAACAGAGCAATCGCGCTTTCTTTGATAAGTAGGCATTTTAGATAAAATATTTGCAATAGAATTATCCATAACAGCCGTTAATTGTTGCATAGTAATAAGTATTGGCGCACTAGATGTACTAGGGGCCTCTTGTGTGGGCAAAACTGGTGTAGACACAGAAGGGGGTGAAGCAGTACCATGCTTACTCCCCTCATCTGAAGAATCATCTTGGGCACTATTATTATCTGTGGCATCATTGTCCCTACTTTGTTTGGACACCATGTCACAATTATCACATATATTTAAATGGGGAGACACATTGGCTTTCATACATATAGAACATTGTTTATCTGATGGTTCAGACATGTTAAACAGGCTTAAACTTGTCAACAAAGCACAAAAAACGTTTTAAAATAAAACCGTTACTGTCACTTTAAATTTTAAACAGAACACACTTTATTACTGAATATGCGAAAAAGTATGAAGCAATTGTTCAAAATTCACCAAAATTTCACCAGTGTCTTAAAGCCTTAAGAGTATTGCACACCACATTTGAAAGCTTTAACCCGTAAAATAACGGAACCGGAGCCGTTTCTACATTTAACCCCTATACAGTCCCAGGAATCTGCTTTGCTGAGACCCAACCAAGCCCAGAGGGGAATACGATACCAAATGACGCCTTCTGTAAGCTTTTTCAGTGTATCTTAGCTCCTCACACATGCATCTGCATGCCTTGCCTTCCAAAAACAACTGCGCATTAGTGGCGCGAAAATGAGGCTCTGCCTATGACTAGAGAAAGGCCCCCATCTGAAAAAGGTGTTCATACAGTGCCTGCCGTTTTTTTAACAACAATCCCCAAGATTATAATAATTATAAAGCGCTATAATCTGTCAAATATGCTTAGCAAGAAATCGTTTTAGCCCAGAAAAATGTCTACCAGTTTTTTAAGCCCTTATAAAGCCTTTATTCTCATACTTAATCTAAGAAAATGGCTTACCGGTCCCCATAGGGAAAATGACAGCCTTCCAGCATTACCAAGTCGTGTTAGAAATGTGGCCATCATACCTCAGGCAGAAAAGTCTGCCAACTGCTTCCCCCAACTGATGTTACTTCATCTCAACAGTCCTGTGTGGAAACAGCAATCGATTTTAGTAACGTTTGCTAAAATCATCTTCCTCTCACAAACAGAAATCTTCTTCTCTTTTCTGTTTCAGAGTAAATAGTACATATCAGCACTATTTTAAAATAAACACTTGATTGAAGAATAAAAACTACATTTAAACACCAAAAAACTCTTAGCCATCTCCGTGGAGATGTTGCCTGTGCAACGGCAAAGAGAATGACTGGGGTAGGCGGAGCCTAGGAGGGATCATATGACCAGCTTTGCTGGGCTCTTTGCCATTTCCTGTTGGGGAAAAGAATATCCCACAAGTAAGGATGACGCCGTGGACCGGACACACCTATGTTGGAGAAACTAAGTTTAATCACCACAGTCCTCTCACACATTCTATCTATTAGTTGGGTGCAAGAGAATGACGGTGTGACGTAGAGGGGAGGAGCTATATAGCAGCTCTGCTTGGGTGATCCTCTTGCACTTCCTGTTGGGGAGGAGTTAATATCCCATAAGTAATGATGACCCGTGGACTGACTACACTTAACAGGAGAAAAGGCAGTTAAACTAACGAAATTTTTACAGTGTATGTAACAAGTTATCAGAGCATTGCACCCACTTGCAAATGGATGATAAACCCCTTAATACAAAAAACAGATTAACAAAACGAAAAATATGTTTTTTAAACAGTCATAACAACTGCCACAGCTTCTACTTTTGAAGCCTTTTGAGCCCTTCAGAGATGTCCTATAGCATGCAGGGGACTGCTGAGGGAAGCTGAATGTCACAGTTTGTAATTTTAACTGCACCAACTGTAACTTTTATACTATAACAGTGGAAAGCCTCAGGAAACTGTTTCTAGGCAAAAATAAAGCCAGCCATGTGGAAAAAAACTAGGCCCCAATAAGTTTTATCACCAAAGCATATATAAAAATGATTAAACATGCCAGCAAACGTTTTATATTGCACATTAATCAGAGTATATACCTCTGATAGCGAGCCTGATACTAGTCGCTATTAAATCACTGTATTTAGGCTTTAACTTACATTAATCCGGTATCAGCAGCATTTTCTAGCAAATTCCATCCCTAGAAAAACTTAACTGCACATACCTTATTGCAGGATACCCTGCACGCCATTCTCCCTCTGAAGTTACCTCACTCCTCAAACATATGTGAGAACGGCAGTGGATCTTAGTTACTTCTGCTAAGATCATAGAAAAACGCAGGCAGATTCTTCTTCTAAATGCTGCCTGAGATAAAAACATAATTTATGCTTACCTGATAAATTTATTTCTCTTGTAGTGTATTCAGTCCACGGGTCATCCATTACTTATGGGATATATTCTCCTTCCCAACAGGAAGTTGCAAGAGGATCACCCAAGCAGAGCTGCTATATAGCTCCTCCCCTCACATGTCATATCCAGTCCATCGACCGAAACAAGACAAGAAAGGAGAAACTATAGGGTGCAGTGGTGACTGGAGTTTTAATTAAAATTTAGATCTGCCTCAAAAAGACAGGGCGGGCCGTGGACTGAATACACTACAAGAGAAATAAATTTATCAGGTAAGCATAAATTATGTTTTCTCTTGTTAAGTGTATTCAGTCCACGGGTCATCCATTACTTATGGGATACCAATACCAAAGCTAAAGTACACGGATGATGGGAGGGACCAGGCAGGAACTTTAAACGGAAGGAACCACAGCATGTAGCACCTTTCTCCCAAAAACAGCCTCCGAAGAAGCAAAAGTGTAAAATTTGTAAAATTTTGAAAAGGTATGAAGCGAAGACCAAGTCGCAGCCTTGCAAATCTGTTCAACAGAGGCCTCGTTCTTAAAGGCCCATGTGGAAGCCACAGCTCTAGTGGAATGAGCTGTAATTCTTTCAGGGGGCTGCTGTCCAGCAGTCTCATAGGCTAAATGTATTATGCTATGAAGCCAAAAGGAGAGAGAGGTAGCCAAAGCTTTTTGACCTCTCCTCTGTCCAGAGTAAACGACAAACAGGGAAGACGTTTGACAAAAATCTTTAGTTGCATGTAAATAGAACTTCAGGGCACGGACTACGTCCAGATTATGCAAAAGTCTTTCCTTTTTTGAAGAAGGGTTAGGACATAATGATGGAACAACAATCTCTTGATTGATGTTCCTGTTAGAAACTACCTTAGGTAAGAACCCAGGTTTAGTACGCAGAACTACCTTGTCTGAATGGAAAATCAGATAAGGAGAATCACAATGTAAGGCAGATAACTAAGAGACTCTTCGAGCCGAGGAAATAGCCATCAAAAACAGAACTTTCCAAGATAACAGCTTAATATCAATGGAATGAAGGGGTTCAAACGGAACACTTTGCAGAACGTTAAGAACTAAGTTTAAGCTCCACGGCGGAGCAACAGTCTTAAACACAGGCTTAATCCTAGCCAAAGCCTGACAAAAAGCCTGAACGTCTGCCAGACGTTTGTGTAAAAGAATAGACAGAGCAGAAATCTGTCCCTTTAACGAACTAGCGGATAAGCCCTTTTCTACACCCTCTTGTAGAAAAGACAATATCCTAGGAATCCTAACCTTACTCCAAGAGTAACTCTTGGATTCACACCAATACAAATATTTACACCATATCTTATGGTAAATTTTTCTGGTAACAGGTTTCCGAGCCTGTATTAGGGTATCAATAACCGACTCCGAGAAGCCACGCTTTGATAGAATCAAGCGTTCAATCTCCATGCAGTCAGCCTCAGAGAAATTAGATTTGGATGGTTGAAAGGACCCTGAATTGGAAGTTCCTGCCTCAGAGGCAGAGACCATGGTGGACAGGACGACATGTCCACTAGGTCTGCATACCAGGTCCTGCGTGGCCATGCAGGCGCTATCAGAATCACTGATGCTCTCTCCTGTTTGATCTTGGCAATCAGTCACGGGAGCAGTGGAAATGGTGGAAACACATAAGCCATGTTGAAAACCCAAGGGGCTGCTAGAGCATCTATCAGCGCCGCTCCTGGGTCCCTGGACCTGGATCCGTAACAAGGTGGTTTGGCATTCTGGCGAGACGCCATGAGATCCAGTTCCGGTTTGCCCCAACGATGAATCAGTTGAGCGAAGACCTCCGGATGAAGTTCCCACTCCCCCGGATGAAAAGTCTGGCGACTTAGAAAGTCCGCCTCCCAGTTCTCCACACCTGGGATGTAGATCGCTGACAGGTGGCAAGAGTGAGACTCTGCCCAGCGAATTATCTTTGAGACTTCTAACATCGCTAGGGAACTCATGGTTCCCCCTTGATGGTTGATGTAAGCCACAGTCGTGATGTTGTCCGACTGAAATCTGATGAACCTCAGTGTTGCTAACTGAGGCCAAGCTAGAAGGGCATTGAATATTGCTCTTAATTCCAGAATATTTATTGGGAGGAGTTTTTCCTCCTGAGTTCACGATCCCTGAGCCTTCAGGGAATTCCAGACTGCGCCCCAACCTAGCAGGCTGGCATCTGTTGTTACAATCGTCCAATCTGGCCTGTGAAAGGTCATCCCTTTGGACAGATGGACCCGAGAAAGCCACCAGAGAAGAGAATCTCTGGTCTCTTGATCCAGATTTAGTAGAGGGGACAAATCTGAGTAATCCCCATTCCACTGACTTAGCATGCATAATTGCAGCGGCCTGAGATGCAGGCGCGCAAATGGCACAATGTCAATTGCCGCTACCATTAAGCCGATTACTTCCATGCACTGAGCTACTGACGGGCGTGGAATGGAATGAAGGGCACGGCAAGCATTTAGAAGCTTTGACAACCTGGACTCCGTCAGGTAAATTTTCATCTTTATAGAATCTATAAGAGTCCCCAGGAAGGGAACCCTTGTGAGTGGTAATAGAGAACTCTTTTCCACGTTCCCTTTCCACCCATGCGACCTCAGAAATGCCAGAACTATCTCTGTATGAGACTTGGCAATTTGAAAACTTGACGCTTGTATCAGAATGTCGTCTAGGTACGGAGCTACCGCTATGCCTAGCGGTCTTAATACCGCCAGAAGTGAGCCCAGAACCTTTGTAAAAATTCTCGGGGCCGTAGCTAACCCGAAGGGAAGAGCTACAAACTGGTAGTGCCTGTCTAGAAAGGCAAATCTTAGGTACCGATAATGATCTTTGTGAATCGGTATGTGAAGGTAGGCATCCTTTAAGTCCACTGTGGTCATATACTGACCCTCTTGGATCATGGGTAGGATGGTTCGAATAGTTTCCATTTTGAATGATGGAACTCTTAGGAATTTGTTTAAGATTTTTAGGTCCAATATTGGTCTGAAGGTTCCCTCTTTCTTGGGAACCACAAACAGATTTGAGTAAAATCCTTGCCCTTGTTCCGTCCGCGGAACTGGGTGGATCACCCCCATTACTAAGAGGTCTTGTACACAGCGTAGAAATGCCTCTTTCTTTATTTGGTTTGCTGATAACTGATAACCTTGAAAGATGAAATCTCCCTTGTGGAGGAGAAGCTTTGAAGTCCAGAAGATATCCCTGAGATATGATCTCCAACGCCCAGGGATCCTGGACATCTCTTGCCCAAGCCTGGGCGAAGAGAGAAAGTCTGCCCCCCACTAGATCCGTTTCCGGATAGGGGGCCCTCTCTTCATGCTGTCTTAGGGGCAGAAGTAGGCTTTCTGGCCTGGTTGCCCTTGTTCCAGGACTGGTTAGTTTTCCAACCCTGTCTGTAACGAGCAACAGTTCCTTCCTGTTTTGGAGCGGAGGAAGTTGATGCTGCTCCTGCCTTGAAGTTACGAAAGGCACGAAAATTACTGTTTGGCCTTTGATTTGGCCCTGTCCTGAGGAAGAGTATGACCCTTACCTCCAGTAATGTCAGCAATAATTTCTTTCAAGCCGGGCCCGAATAAGGTCTGCCCCTTGAAAGGAATATTAAGTAATTTAGATTTAGAAGTCACGTCCGCTGACCAGGATTTAAGCCATAGCGCTCTGCGCGCCTGGATGGCGAATCCGGAGTTCTTAGCCGTTAGTTTGGTTAAATGTACAACGGCATCCGAAACAAATGCGTTAGCTAGCTTAAGTGCTTTAAGCTTGTCCATAATCTCATCCAATGGAGCTGTGCGAATGGCCTCTTCCAGAGACTCAAACCAGAATGCCGCCGCAGCAGTGACAGGCGCAATGCATGCAAGGGGCTGTAAGATAAAACCTTGTTGAACAAACATCTTCTTAAGGTAACCTAATTTTTTATCCATTGGATCCGAAAAAGCACAACTATCCTCCACCGGGATAGTGGTACGCTTAGCTAAAGTAGAAACTGCTCCCTCCACCTTAGGGACCGTCTGCCATAAGTCTCGTGTGGTGGCGTCTATTGGGAACATTTTCCTAAATATCGGAGGAGGGGAGAAGGGCACACCGGGATAGACTGGGTAATTTTGAATTATCAATTAACCCCTTACACCCTTATCTGGTATTACTGGTGGTATACAGGATGTCAGTGTCATAACGGTGACTAATTTTATAGTGGTCATTTACCACCAATACCATGATATAGTATTGCATTGTTAAACCTATGCTCATGCCATTATTATAAATAATCTGGGTAAATTAACCCACTTCATACATGGTTACTCTCCAATTCAGTCTTCTATTCCACTGTTTTTTGGACCTAATTATTGACTATATATACCCACTATTTAAGATAATCTATTCTTTTCCTCAAGAGAAGCAATGTTTTACTAGCTGTATACTCCATTTCTGGGATTATACTTCCTTTTAACCGAGTTATTAATATGATGACAGTTTGTCATATTAGGGATCATCTGTAACCTATATAAGGTATACATCAATATTATTTGCATTAAGTGTCCCAATTGAAACCCTACAATAAGTAAAAGTGGCACATATTATAGGATACACTATGTGCCCACGTTAAACACTCACATGACTTATATGATGGTATATAAACAGGATTAATTCCTTACGGTAATGCATGATCGTTAATACAAAATACCTACAACTAGTGATACCCTAATTTTTTAATGCATTTTATTTTTTATTTTTAATCAATAAACCATAAAAGTTATATTATAAATAATACTGGTCCTAGTGTCTGCCCATACATTTATAGATTTCTAGAGAAAACAACAGGTTTGAAACCGCACTACACAAGTGAATGGGGAGTGCCAATATGTATCTACTATCGGTTTATAAAGTGGACACAGGCTGGAGTGCTTATGCAAGAATTAGTAATTCAAAAAAACTTTAGCCAAAAATATAGATTTTTGGCTTGGCAAAGAATTTATTTAATTAGCACTTGCTTTCTCCTATGTATGGTTTGGGACCTGGAATAGGAATGGAGTAGGTGTGGAGAGACGTGATGCTTACATTAAAATCTAACTTTTATTTCAACGCTTAAAAATAAAATTCCACATACATTTAAAAACACAAATTGACATAGGCCATGTTCAAAAAGAGACTGGGCAATAAAAACATAATTTATGCTTACCTGATAAATTTATTTCTCTTGTAGTGTATCCAGTCCACGGATCATCCATTACTTGTGGGATACTCTCCTTCCCAACAGGAAGTTGCAAGAGGATCACCCACAGCAGAGCTGCTATATAGCTCCTCCCCTCACTGCCATATCCAGTCATTCGACCGAAACAAGCCGAGAAAGGAGAAACCATAGGGTGCAGTGGTGACTGTAGTTTAATTAAAATTTAGACCTGCCTTAAAAGGACAGGGCGGGCCGTGGACTGGATACACTACAAGAGAAATAAATTTATCATGTAAGCATAAATTATGTTTTCTCTTGTTAAGTGTATCCAGTCCACGGATCATCCATTACTTGTGGGATACCAATACCAAAGCTAAAGTACACGGATGATGGGAGGGACAAGGCAGGAACTTAAACGGAAGGAACCACTGCCTGTAGAACCTTTCTCCCAAAAACAGCCTCCGAAGAAGCAAAAGTATCAAATTTGTAAAATTTTGAAAAGGTATGAAGCGAAGACCAAGTCGCAGCCTTGCAAATCTGTTCAACAGAAGCCTCATTTTTAAAGGCCCAGGTTGAAGCCACAGCTCTAGTAGAATGAGCTGTAATCCTTTCAGGGGGCTGCTGTCCAGCAGTCTCATAGGCTAAACGGATTATACTCCGAAGCCAAAAAGAAAGAGAGGTTGCCGAGGCCTTTTGACCTCTCCTCTGTCCAGAGTAAACAACACACAGGTTAGATGTTTGACGAAAATCTTTAGTAGCTACTAAGTAAAACTTCAAGGCACGGACTACGTCTAGATTATGCAAAAGACGTTCCTTCCTTGAAGAAGGATTAGGACATAATGATGGAACAACAATCTCTTGATTGATATTCTTGTTAGAAACCACCTTGGAAAAAAACCCAGGTTTTATACGCAGAACTACTTTATCTGAATGAAAGATCAGATAAGGAGAATCACAATGTAAGGCAGATAACTCAGAGACTCTTCGAGCCGAGGAAAGCCATCAGAAACAGAACTTTCCATGATAGAAGTTTGATATCAATAGAATGAAGGGGTTCAAACGGAACCCCTTGAAGAACTTTAAGAACCAAGTTTAAGCTCCATGGAGGAGCAACAGGTTTAAACACAGGCTTAATTCTAACTAAAGCCTGACAAAATGCCTGAATGTCTGGAACTTCTGCCAGACGCTTGTGTAAAAGAATAGACAGAGCAGAAATCTGTCCCTTTAAAGAACTAGCTGATAATCCTTTGTCTAAACCCTCTTGGAGGAAGGACAATATCCTAGGAATCCTAACCCTACTCCATGAGTAATTCTTGGATTAACACCAATGAAGATATTTACGCCATATCTTGTGGTAGATTTTCCTGGTGACAGGCTTTCGTGCCTGTATTAAGGTATCAATGACCGACTCGGAGAAGCCACGCTTTGATAGGATAAAGCGTTCAATCTCCATGCAGTCAGTCTCAGAGAAATTAGATTCGGATGATTGAAAGGACCTTGTATTAGAAGGTCTTGTCTCAGAGGCAGAGTCCATGGTGGAAAGGATGACATGTCCACCAGATCTGCATACCAGGTCCTGCGTGGCCACGCAGGCGCTATCAGAATCACTGATGCTCTCTCCTGTCTGATTTTGGCAATCAGTCGAGGGAGCAGAGGAAACGGTGGAAACACATAAGCCAGGTTGAAGAACCACGGTGCTGCTAGAGCATCTATCAGCGTCGCTTCTGGGTCCCTGGACCTGGATCCGTAACAAGGAAGCTTGGCGTTCTGGCGAGACGCCATGAGATCCAGTTCTGGTTTGCCCCAACGATGGACCAATTGAGCAAACACCTCCGGATGGCGTTCCCACTCCCCCGGATGAAAAGTCTGACGACTTAGAAAATCCGCCTCCCAGTTCTCTACGCCCAGGATATGGATCGCTGCTAGGTGGCAAGAGTGAGTCTCTGCCCAGCGAATTATCTTGGAGACTTCTGACATCGCTAGGGAACTCCTGGTTCCCCCTTGATGGTTGATGTAAGCCACAGTCGTGATGTTGTCCGACTGAAATCTGCTGAACCTCAGTGTTGCTAACTGAGGCCAAGCTAGAAGAGCATTGAATATTGCTCTTAACTCCAGAATATTTATTGGGAGGAGTTTCTCCTCCTGAGTCCATGAACCCTGAGCCTTCAGGGAGTTCCAGACTGCACCCCAACCTAGAAGGCTGGCATCTGTTGTTGCAATCATCCAATCTGGTCTGCGAAAGGTCATACCCTTGGACAGATGGGCCCGATATAACCACCAGAGAAGAGAATCTCTGGTTTCCTGATCCAGATTTAGTAGAGGGGACAAATCTGTGTAATCCCCATTCCACTGACTGAGCATGCATAATTGCAGCGGTCTGAGATGCAGGCGCGCAAATGGCACTATGTCCATCGTCGCTACCATTAAGCCGATCACTTCCATGCACTGAGCCACCGAAGGGCGCGGAATGGAGTGAAGAACACGGCAAGCATTTAGAAGTTTTTTTTTTTTTTTTTATATAATTTTTTTATTGAAGTCATAAACAAATATAACAATAATGAAACGTCCAACAATAGTAACAAAGGAGAAAAGTACAGTACTAATACCACGATCTTGCCAGGTAAACAACTCAAGTTATGCCATCATTGTATACATTCAAAAATTTCAAGAGTAGTACTCTATGATGTGTAGTAAAAGAATGGAGAAGCAATAACTGGTTAGTGTTATGGAGGAGCATGGTGGTTTATTAGGCAATAAATCTAAATTGAAGGGGCATATAAATCCCGTTTATTAAAGGCATTAGCAAAGAGTTTGGACTATCCAGATTAAGACCTCAGTTTTTATTTTTTTATATGATATGTAGGCTAGAAGTGACCCCACCTTGTGATGGATACATACACCATAAAATATTAATTTAGAAAATATAAAAGCAAGGAAGGGTTGGTTTTATGGGGGTAAAGGGAGGGGGAAAATAGAGTATATTCTCCACATTATCATGAAAAAACATTTATAGTGGTATATAATCTAGTAAAAGTAGGATAAACGTGGATTGGTTTGTGTTTGGCCACTTATGGACCAATTTAGCGGGGAGAGGGATAAGGGGACGCAGCGGGCAAAAGCCGCTCAAAGTGGAATGGGGAGGGGAATGGGGAGGGCGGAGCCAAATAGGACATGATAGCAGGTATGGAGAGACTTATTGGATGGATATAAGGGTGGGCTTCACAGGGGGGACCTGTTATTTACATGACTACTGGGATGGGCATGGCTCCATCAGAGCGATGTAATTATCTAAATATAGTGTTATGCTCATATAATGAGAAGGTAATGACAAATGCGTAGAATATGCGACCAGGATGAAACCAGAGCTCAATTATGGGAAGTAAGGGGCCTCACTAGTCACACTGTATTATTATGTGGAGAGGGGGGCTGTAGAATGTTTAGGGTATAAGGAATCTCCGGACGAGCCCCTCTCCTAAGGGAGTGTCATCTATAAACGAGGCTGGAAAAAGGAGTGGGGATATGACCCGCCGGCAATAAGCTCCGGCAGGAAAGGGAGGAGAGAGGCTTATCATGGACAAGTGATGTATACTGATAATGTGGAAAAAGCCAGGAAAGAGCTAGTGATGACAGTTCTACAGTCACTAATAATTATAGCATATACACATATATATATATATATATATATAGATGTTCATACACACAGTAACTGCTATACTCGTGTGCGACGAAAGTAAGTGGTATGAAGTAATAAACATTACCTATATGTTGAAACTAACCTTCAGCCTATGAGAACCTGATACCTGTGTGCCCCAACCACTGAACTATAAAGTGGGGAGGGGGACATTAGCGTGTATGGAACGTAAGAGATTTCCAGGTGAGCCCCTCTCCTAGGGAATTACCAGCTATAGGTGATGTGGGAAAAAGGCATAGGGATATGACCCGCAGGCAACCAGTACCGGCGGGAAAGGGAGGGGAGGAGCCCACCAGAGACAAATAATTTTGTATTAATATAAAATTCAACATAAGCCCTATGAACATAAAAATAATAAAGCATAAGCAGAACATGAGTCCATAAACAGTTAGAAGAGCAAAGAGTATGAAATACACTAAGTGTATCTACTAGTGCCTAAACATATACACATCTTTGCGGGCTAATGAAAAAAACAAACTATATATATATATATATATATATATATATATATATATCTTAGCTTAGACTTTGAACCTCTGAGTAAGAGAGCTATCATTCTTAAATATAATGATCAGTCAGCCACTACTGCCGTAGGAGGACTGGTTGTAGTGTTTGAGTGAGAATTAGAGCTAAAATGCCATGAAAGCTGTGGGAAATTAAGCAGACATATGGCATAAGAGAGCTATGGACCTTTTGAAAGCGGGCTTATAATAGGCTATCACATAAACATAAAATAAATATCAGTAGCTAAAGTAGATAACGTTATGTACTGTTCTCTAACAGTTATGAACTTAATGTCAACGCTGGATCTGAAATGCAAATAGATGTGCAAAAAAATGAAAAGAAGAAATAGTATTGTATTTTCATCTCCAGCATTACAGTAAGACAGTACAATTAAGTGAGGCAATCCTACATCCTATATCATTACACGGAGCCTGCAATAGGACTAAGTTCACCCTATAGAATGAAAGGAGGTAACATAACTAAACAAAAACATATGAAATTCAGCTAGGCACACATAACATATCATAGACATATAATGTCCTAGTGGTGTGAAAACTAAATGCATCAAGCTGTCCTCAGGAGTATAGTGAGTAAGACTTCAGCTAACCTACACCATTTCTGTCCAATTTGCTCCAAGACACAGGTAGTGGCCCCCTGCCAAAAATATGTAATGTACTGTCTGCCGGGCTAAAGGTGTCACCCGGTCTGGGGCAATACATCATATCTCTCAGAAAAGACAATGGTGCTCTTACAAAAAGGCAAATGACGCTCCCTTCAGCTGGCTTGAAGCGTGTGGTCACCAAGTCTGGAGAATTGCAAGAGTAATCAGGCGTCTGCTCCGCAAAGCGACAAGCTGGGCTCAGCAGTAGATGTGTGTGAGGCGTCCACAACCAGCTCCGCAAATGTGACAAAAGCTCACCGCCCAAATTGCCCTCGAACCGACCGAGCCATTCTCCACCATCAGGGAACAAGCGGTGCATCTCAGCCGCTGCGAGGTAAGGTGTAGGTTTAGATAGCCGACGGAAATTTGCGTTCTGCAAGGTCTGCTCCGGTGCACACTGAGGCAATGGCGCCTGTTCAATGAAGAGTAAATCAGAGCAATCCTGTAAAGGAGCAGCAGCATCACTGTTATTTATGGTAGGCAGTGAGAATTGTTGTTGCTGCTGTAGTATCGTCGGCAGGCTTTCTAGATATGATTCAGGCTGCGTATCTCCAGGGTCCATATTAGTTGGTGCTTGGCTGTCCGCTCCCCTCGATAGTAACTGCAAGGAACCTGATAAATCAGAAAAGCAGTTGGCCATCTGTATATCAAAGTCTCGTAACATAGCAAGTAGTATTTCAGGTTCCTCCTCCATTTTAACAGCAGCTTCAGACTTTGTCCTATGGGGTTTTAAGTCAGTAGTAGTGGTGGAGGGCCTACTGAATTTGCTGCTCTCAGTGCGACAGCTCACTTCTGGAGAGGTTATTACACACTGTTGTCGCTGCAAAATTCTACTCAGAGCAGGAATCTTGTAGTTACAGGATGGACTATAGTATCTCACCCACACGTATAGCTTAAAATGATGCTGAAAAGAAGCAGTTAATTAGGAGTTTATGAAGCAAGGCCTAGGAGCTCAGTAGATATGCTTCTGCTTGCCTCGGCTGTTGGCTCCGCCCCCGCATTTAGAAGTTTTGATAACCTGGACTCCGTCAGGTAAATTTTCATTTCTACAGAATCTATAAGAGTCCCTAGGAAGAAACCCTTGTGAGAGGAGATAGAGAACTCTTTTCTTCGTTCACTTTCTACCCATGCGACCTCAGAAATGCCAGAACTATCTCTGTATGAGACTTGGCAATTTGAAAGCTTGACGCCTGTATCAGGATGTCGTCTAGATAAGGAGCCACCGCTATGCCTCGCGGTCTTAGAACAGCCAGAAGTGAGCCCAGAACCTTTGTAAAAAATCTTGGGGCTGTAGCTAACCCGAAGGGAAGAGCTACAAATTGTTAATGCCTGTCTAGAAAGGCAAACCTCAGGAACCGATGATGATTCTTGTGAAACGGAATGTGAAGGTAGGCATCCTTTAAGTCCACTGTGGTCATGTACTGACCCTCTTGGATCATGGGTAAGATGGTTCGAATAGTTTCCATCTTCAATGATGGAACTCTGAGGAATTTGTTTAAGATCTCTAGATCCAAAATTGGTCTGAAGGTTCCCTCTTTTTTGGGAACCACAAACAGATTTGAATAAAAACCCTGTCCTTGTTTCTTTATCTGGTTTGCAGATAATCTTGAAAGGTGAAATCTCCCTTGTGGAGGAGAAGCTTTGAAGTCCAGAAGATATCCCTGAGATATGATCTCCAACGCCCAGGGATCCTGAACATCTCTTGCCCACGCCTGGGCGAAGAGAGAAAGTCTGCCCCCTACTAGATCCGTTGCCGGATAGGGGGCCGTTCCTTCATGCTGTCTTAGAGGCAGCAGCAGGCTTTCTGGCCTGCTTGCCCTTGTTCCAGGACTGGTTAGATTTCCAAGCCTGCTTGGATTGAGCAAAAGTTCCCTCTTGTTTTGAAGCAGAGGAAGTTGATGCTGCACCTGCCTTGAAATTTCGAAAGGCACGAAAATTAGACTGTATGGCCCTTGATTTGGCCCTGTCCTGAGGAAGGGTATGACCCTTACCTCCAGTAATGTCAGCAATAATTTCTTTCAAACCAGGCCCGAATAAGGTCTGCCCCTTGAAGGGAATGTTAAGTAATTTAGACTTTGAAGTCACGTCAGCTGAAAAGGATTTAAGCCATAGCGCCCTACGCGCCTGGATGGCGAGTCCGGAATTCTTAGCCGTTAGTTTAGTCAAATGAACAATGGCATCAGAAACAAATGAATTAGCTAGCTTAAGTGTTCTAAGCTTGTCAATGATTTCAGTCAATGGAGCTGTATGGATGGCCTCTTCCAGGGCCTCAAACCAGAACGCCGCCGCAACAGTGACAGGCGCAATTCATGCAAGGGTCTATTGGAAACATTTTTCTAAATATCGGAGGGGGGGAAAAACGGCACACCGGGTCTATCCCACTCCTTACTAATAATTTCTGTAAACCTTTTAGGTATTGGAAAAACATCAGTACACACCGGCACTGCATAGTATTTATCCAGCCTACACAATTTCTCTGGTACTGCAACTGTGTTACAGTCATTCAGAGCAGCTAACACCTCCCCAAGCAATACACGGAGGTTCTCAATCTTAAATTTAAAATTATAAATATCTGAATCAGGTTTCCCCGAGTCAGAGATGTCACCCACAGACTGAAGCTCTCCGTCCTCAGGTTCTGCATATTGTGACGCAGTATCAGACATGGCTCTTACAGCATCTACGCGCTCTGTATCTCGTCTAACCCCAGAGCTATCGCGCTTGCCTCTTAATTCAGGCAATCTGGCTAATACTGCTGACAGGGTATTATCAGGGTATAACTTCCCCCTCGACAGAACCCTCTGGTGACAATTCTTTTATAGATAAAGACTGATCTTTACTGTTTAAGGTGAAATCAATACATTTAGTACACATTCTCCTATGGGGCTCCAACATGGCTTTTAAACATAATGAACAAGTAGTTTCCTCTGTGTCAGACATGTTTGTACAGTATAGCAATGAGACTAGCAAGCTTGGAAAACCCTTTAAACCAAGTTAACAAGCAATATAAAAAACGTTACTGCGCCTTTAAGAAAAACAAATTTTGTCAAAATTTGAAAACAGTGAAAAAAGGCAGTTACACTAACGAAATTTTTACAGTGTATGTAACAAGTTTGCAGAGCATTGCACCCACTTGCAAATGGATGATTAACCCCTTAATACCAAAAACGGAATAACAAATGACAAAAACGTTTTTAAAACCAGTCACAACAACTGCCACAGCTCTACTGTGGCTGTTACCTTCCTCAAACACGACTTTTGAAGCCTTTTGAGCCCTTCAGAGATGTCCTGTATCATGCAGAGGGAAGCTGAATGTCTGTCTGTAATTTTAGCTGCGCAGAAAAGCGCTAAAATAGGCCCCTCCCACTCTTGTTACAACAGTGGAAAGCCTCAGGAAACTGTTTCTAGTAAAAATCAAGCCAGCCATGTGGAAAAAAACTAGGCCCCAATAAGTTTTATCACCAAGCATATTTAAAAACGATTAAACATGCCAGCAAACGTTTTATATTGCACTTTTATAAGAGTATGTATCTCTGGTAATAAGCCTGATACCAGTCGCTATTAAATCACTGTATTTAGGATTAACTTACATTAATCCGGTATCAGCAATATTTTCTAGCAAATTCCATCCCTAGAAAAATGTTAACTGCACATACCTTATTGCAGGATAACCTGCACGCCATTCCCCCTCTGAAGTTACCTCACTCCTCAGAATATGTGAGAACGGCAGTGGATCTTAGTTACTTCTCCTAAGATCAAAGAAGACGCAGGCAGATTCTTCTTCTAAATGCTGCCTGAGATAAAAACATAATTTATGCTTACCTGATAAATTTATTTCTCTTGTAGTGTATTCAGTCCACGGGTCATCCATTACTTATGGGATATATTCCCTTCCCAACAGGAAGTTGCAAGAGGATCACCCAAAGCAGAGCTGCTATATAGCTCCTCCCCTCACATGTCATATCCAGTCATTCGACCGAAACAAGACAAGAAAGGAGAAACCATAGGGTGCAGTGGTGACTGGAGTTTTAATTAAAATTTAGATCTGCCTTAAAAAAGACAGGGCGGGCCGTGGACTGAATACACTACAAGAGAAATAAATTTATCAGGTAAGCATAAATTATGTTTTCTCTTGTTAAGTGTATTCAGTCCACGGGTCATCCATTACTTATGGGATACCAATACCAAAGCTAAAGTACACGGATGATGGGAGGGACAAGGCAGGAAACTCAAACGGAAGGAACCACTGCCTGTAGAACCTTTCTCCCAAAAACAGCCTCCGAAGAAGCAAAAGTGTCAAATTTGTAAAATTTTGAAAAAGTATGAAGCGAAGACCAAGTCGCAGCCTTGCAAATCTGTTCAACAGAGGCCTCATTCTTAAAGGCCCAGGTGGAAGCCACAGCTCTAGTGGAATGAGCTGTAATTCTTTCAGGGGGCTGCTGTCCAGCAGTCTCATAGGCTAAACGTATTATGCTACGAAGCCAAAAGGAGAGAGAGGTTGCCGAAGCTTTTTGACCTCTCCTCTGTCCAGAATAAACGACAAACAGGGAAGAAGTTTGACGAAAATCTTTAGTTGCCTGTAAATAGAACTTCAGGGCACGGACTACGTCCAGATTATGCAAAAGTCGTTCCTTCTTTGAAGAAGGATTAGGACATAATGATGGAACAACAATCTCCTCATTGATATTCCTGTTAGAAACTACCTTAGGTAAAAACCCAGGTTTAGTACGCAGTACTACCTTGTCTGAATGAAAGATCAGATAAGGAGAATCACAATGTAAGGCAGATAACTCAGAGACTCTTCGAGCCGAGGAAATAGCCATCAAAAACAGAACTTTCCAAGATAAAAGCTTAATATCAATGGAATGAAGGGGTTCAAACGGAACACCTTGAAGAACTTTAAGAACTAAGTTCTTACCTCCAGTAATGTCAGCGATAATTTCTTTCAAGCCGGGCCCGAATAAGGTCTGCCCCTTGAAAGGAATATTAAGCAATTTAGATTTAGAAGTCACATCAGCTGACCAGGATTTAAGCCATAGCGCTCTGCGCGCCTGGATGGCGAATCCGGAGTTCTTAGCCGTTAGTTTAGTTAAATGTACAATGGCATCAGAAACAAATGCATTAGCTAGCTTAAGTGCTTTAAGCTTGTCCATAATTTCATCCAATGGAGCTGTGTGAATGGCCTCTTCTAGAGACTAAAACCAGAATGCCGCAGCAGCAGTGACAGGCGCAATGCATGCAAGGGGCTGTAAGATAAAACCTTGTTGAACAAACATCTTCTTAAGGTAACCTTCTAATTTTTTATCCATTAGATCCGAAAAAGCACAACTATCCTCCACCGGGATAGTGGTACGCTTAGCTAAAGTAGAAACTGCTCCCTCCACCTTAGGGACCGTCTGCCATAAGTCCCGTGTAGTGGCGTCTATTGGAAACATTTTCCTAAATATAGGAGATGGGGAAAAGGGCACACCGGGTCTATCCCACTCCTTGCTAATAATTTCTGTAAGCCTTTTAGGTATAGGAAAAACGTCAGTACACACCGGCACCGCATAGTATCTATCCAGCCTACATAACTTCTCTGGAATTGTAACTGTGTTACAGTCATTCAGAGCCGCTAAAACCTCCCCTAGCAATACACGGAGGTTCTCAAGCTTAAATTTAAAATTAGAGATCTCTGAATCCGGTTTCCCTGGATCAGATCCGTCACCCACAGAATGAAGCTGTCCGTCCTTATGTTCTGCAAACTGTGACGCAGTATCGGACATGGCTCTCACAGCACCAGCGCGCTCCGTCCTTATCCCAGAGCTATCGTGCTTGCCTCTTAATTCTGGCAATTTAGATAATACTTCTGTCAGGGTATTATTCATAATAGTAGCCATGTCTTGTAAAGTGATTTGTATGGGCGTCTCTGATGTACTTGGCGCCACAATATCACGCGCCTCCTGAGCGGGAGGCGAAGGTACTGACACGTGAGGAGAGTTAGTCGGCATAACTTCCCCCTCGTTGTCTGGTGATAATTCCATTACAGATAAAGAAAGACCTTTATTATTTAAAGTGAAATCAATACATTTAGTACACATATTTCTATGGGGCTCCACACTGGCCTTCAAACATAGTGAACAAACAGATTCATCTGTGTCAGACATGTTTAAACAGACTAGCAATGAGACTAGCAAGCTTGGAAAAAACTTTAAAATAAATTTACAAGCAATATAGAAAACGCTACTGCACCTTTAAGAAGCACAAAAAACTGTCACAGTTGAAATAACAATGAACGAAATCAGTTATAGCAACCAAATTTTCACAGTAAATGTATTAAGTTAGCAGAGCATTGCACCCACTTGCAAATGGATGATTAACCCCTTAATACCCAAAACGGATAATCAATAGAGAAAAAAACGTTTTTAACACAGTCAAACACACTGTCACAGGTCTGCTGTGACTGATTACCTCCCTCAAAATGACTTTTGAAGTCCCTTGAGCTCTCTAGAGACGTCCTGGGTCATGCAGGAAGAAGCAGGAAGACTGTGACTGAATTTTTACTGCGCAAAAAAGCGCTAAAATAGGCCCCTCCCACTCATTATTACAACAGTGGGAAGCCTCAGTTAACTGTTTCTATGCAGAAATATAAGTCAGCCATGTGGAAAAATTCATGCCCCAATAAGTTTTATCACCAATGTACCTCACAAAAACGATTAAACATGCCAGTAAACGTTTTAAACATCCTTTTTTAAAGAGTATGTATCTCTATTGATAAGCCTGATACCAGTCGCTTCTACTGCATTTAAGGCTTATTACATTACTTCAGTATTAGCAGCATTTTCTTAGTCAAACTTCCATTCCTTAGAAAATTACTTTACTGCACATACATTAATCAGCCTGATACCAGTCGCTTCCACTGCATTTAAGGCTTTACTTACATTACATCGGTATCAGCAGTATTTTCTTAGTCAATTCCATTCCTTAGAAAAATATTTTACTGCACATACCTTATTTGCAGGAAAACCCTGCACGCTATTCCCTTTCTGAAGTTACCCCACTCCTCAGAATGTACGAGAACAGCCAGTGGATCATAGTTAGTTCTGCTAAGATCATAGAAAACGCAGGCAGATTCTTCTTCCAAATACTGCCTGAGAAAAAAACAGCACACTCCGGTGCCATTTAAAAATAACAAACTTTTGATTGAAGAAATAATTAAGTATAAAACACCACACTCCTCTCACGACCTCTATCTATGTTGAGGGTTGCAAGAGAATGACTGGATATGACATGTGAGGGGAGGAGCTATATAGCAGCTCTGCTATGGGTGATCCTCTTGCAACTTCCTGTTGGGAAGGGAATATATCCCATAAGTAATGGATGACCCGTGGACTGAATACACTTAACAAGAGAAATAGTAAGCTCCGGTACCATTTAAAAATAATAAACTTTTGATTGAAGAAAAAAAACTAACTATAATACACCACTCTCCTCTTACTATCTCCATCTTTGTTGAGAGTTGCAAGAGAATGACTGGGTATGGCAGTGAGGGGAGGAGCTATATAGCAGCTCCTCTTGCAACTTCCTGTTGGGAAGGAGAATATCCCACAAGTAAAGGATGATCCGTGGACTGGATACGCTTAACAAGAGGAAATTGATTAAACGGTGAGAGAGTAGACACTTGAAATAGTGTGGATGTGTTATTACTAGAATATCTAGTTATGGTAATGTAAACGATATTGGATAATTTTATATCCTTGTTTATCCTACAAGTATATTATTGAATTGAATAATGCATGTGTATATTGCATATTTCAATGACTCCTCTTCTTGAGAAAAGTTGGAATAAATTCCTTAGTTATAGGTTGGTAAATAATATCTATATATTGATTACAGTATAGATTAATGTAAGGAATTAGAATATGGAAGCTCAATGTTATCTACTATCTTTGGCATAGAGAATTGAATGCAATTATTTATGATTGTAGCGATTTCAATAGGATTAAAGTTATAACCCTATAGGTTTTTTGAATAATTGAATTAATGTGGAGAGGTTATATTGGATTAATTTCTATCGCTTATACATAGGATTCGTTTGAGTAGTAACCAATGAAGATCTTGATAGTCATCCAAGATATTAAAGTTCTTAAAGTTTTAACAAATAATTGTATTTATTATACAACACTATAATATATAACAAGCGGTTATAAATTACTGCTCTTTGAACATATGCAGTGATTGAGTATAGATGTTTTTTATATTTTTAGATAAGCTTTGTATTTCAATCACTAGCTATAGACGTAAGTTAATTTTAGAGTGTATTTATTATACAATATTCTAATGTATAACAAGCAGTTATATATTACTGCTCTTTCAACATATGCAGTGATTGAGTATAGATGTTTTTTGTATTTTTAAATAAGCTTTGTATTGCAATCACTAGATATAGAAGTGAGTTAGTGTTGGAGTGAAAGCTTGTTTTTACCTTGTTAAGAACCGCAGTTTCAAATATTACATGATCTTTATTTGGGTCAGTTTTTTGCTATGCGGTTACTTATAAGGACGCAGTTATTGTTTGCTTGCTGCTCTTAAGATTGTAACAAATATTTGTATTTATTATACAACACTACAATACATAACAAGCAGTTATATCTTACTGCTCTTTAGACATATCGAGTGATTGAATGTAGATGTTTTTTAATGTATTTTTTGGATAAGCTTAGTATTGCAATCACCAGCTGTAAAAGTCAGTTAGTGTTAGAGTAAAAGCTTATTTTTACCGTGTTAAGAGCCGCTTGCTATGCGGTTGCTTATGAGGGAGCAGTTAAATATTTTATACACCACGTCTAAAGTCTGTTGTCGTTTGTAGCAGATGTAATAGATATATGCGTGTTTCTACGATTTCAACGGTTTATATACCTGCTAATACATCAAACGTTAAATGCGCAGACTTAAAAATTTTATTGCTGACTTGTCTTCTTGAAAAAGTGAATATATTCTAGCATAGAGACCATGCGTATCTGGATCTCACTTGCTTATGTTATAGAAAAGTTTTGTTGTTATAAATGGATCCAACAATACCGATATTTTACGTTTGAATAATGCTAGATTTAATTGGATACCACCATCCCTGAGATCACGTTATACTGTTACGCTTAGTACTACGAAAGTGTTTGCATACTACTTCCCCAATGTTTATAGTAATTCCCAGTCTTGAATTGTATACTTATTTTCGATCATTAATCATATTCATTAGCTCTAGGTTCTATGTCAACTTGCAATTTAAAAAACATTTAACAGGTTCAAATTACGATGTCAACCTTTCCCTAACATGTTTCGCCGTTTACACATTCTGGCTTTTTCAAAGGGTGACGCGCGCAAGCTTCTTCTGAGGTTTAACTTAACTCCACCCTTACATCAGTTGGTCGCCAATCAATATCCTTTTGTGAATGATTGGCAGATGTTTGAATTTCGTCATACGAGGTTTAATGAACTGCTAGATAGATACTGTTTTGTTACATGTTGCAAAACCAATTCTATGTATCAATGTTGTAATGCATAACATCCTTAACAGATACTGTTTGTCTAATTGAATCGCTGTACATTTGTGATCTCTGGCTGATGCCGATTAAGATAGAAAAAACTATTATCTTTTATTCAAAATAAATACATACATAAGTGTTATAAAAACAGAATTTATGTTTACCTGATAAATTACTTTCTCCAACGGTGTGTCCGGTCCACGGCGTCATCCTTACTTGTGGGATATTCTCTTCCCCAACAGGAAATGGCAAAGAGCCCAGCAAAGCTGGTCACATGATCCCTCCTAGGCTCCGCCTACCCCAGTCATTCGACCGACGTTAAGGAGGAATATTTGCATAGGAGAAACCATATGGTACCGTGGTGACTGTAGTTAAAGAAAATAAATTATCAGACCTGATTAAAAAAAACAGGGCGGGCCGTGGACCGGACACACCGTTGGAGAAAGTAATTTATCAGGTAAACATAAATTCTGTTTTCTCCAACATAGGTGTGTCCGGTCCACGGCGTCATCCTTACTTGTGGGAACCAATACCAAAGCTTTAGGACACGGATGAAGGGAGGGAGCAAATCAGGTCACCTAAATGGAAGGCACCACGGCTTGCAAAACCTTTCTCCCAAAAATAGCCTCAGAAGAAGCAAAAGTATCAAACTTGTAAAATTTGGTAAAAGTGTGCAGTGAAGACCAAGTCGCTGCCCTACATATCTGATCAACAGAAGCCTCGTTCTTGAAGGCCCATGTGGAAGCCACAGCCCTAGTGGAATGAGCTGTGATTCTTTCGGGAGGCTGCCGTCCGGCAGTCTCGTAAGCCAATCTGATGATGCTTTTAATCCAAAAAGAGAGAGAGGTAGAAGTTGCTTTTTGACCTCTCCTTTTACCGGAATAAACAACAAACAAGGAAGATGTTTGTCTAAAATCCTTTGTAGCATCTAAATAGAATTTTAGAGCGCGAACAACATCCAAATTGTGCAACAAACGTTCCTTCTTTGAAACTGGTTTCGGACACAGAGAAGGTACAATAATCTCCTGGTTAATGTTTTTGTTAGAAACAACTTTTGGAAGAAAACCAGGTTTAGTACGTAAAACCACCTTATCTGCATGGAACACCAGATAAGGAGGAGAACACTGCAGAGCAGATAATTCTGAAACTCTTCTAGCAGAAGAAATTGCAACTAAAAACAAAACTTTCCAAGATAATAACTTAATATCAACGGAATGCAAGGGTTCAAACGGAACCCCCTGAAGAACTGAAAGAACTAAATTGAGACTCCAAGGAGGAGTCAAAGGTTTGTAAACAGGCTTAATTCTAACCAGAGCCTGAACAAAGGCTTGAACATCTGGCACAGCGGCCAGCTTTTTGTGAAGTAACACAGACAAGGCAGAAATCTGTCCCTTCAGGGAACTTGCAGATAATCCTTTTTCCAATCCTTCTTGAAGGAAGGATAGAATCCTAGGAATCTTAACCTTGTCCCAAGGGAATCCTTTAGATTCACACCAACAGATATATTTTTTCCAAATTTTGTGGTAAATCTTTCTAGTTACAGGCTTTCTGGCCTGAACAAGAGTATCGATAACAGAATCTGAGAATCCTCGCTTCGATAAGATCAAGCGTTCAATCTCCAAGCAGTCAGCTGGAGTGAAACCAGATTCGGATGTTCGAACGGACCCTGAACAAGAAGGTCTCGTCTCAAAGGTAGCTTCCAAGGAGGAGCCGATGACATATTCACCAGATCTGCGTACCAAGTCCTGCGTGGCCACGCAGGAGCTATCAAGATCACCGACGCCCTCTCCTGATTGATCCTGGCTACCAGCCTGGGGATGAGAGGAAACGGCGGGAACACATAAGCTAGTTTGAAGGTCCAAGGTGCTACTAGTGCATCCACTAGAGCCGCCTTGGGATCCCTGGATCTGGACCCGTAGCAAGGAACTTTGAAGTTCTGACGAGAGGCCATCAGATCCATGTCTGGAATGCCCCACAGCTGAGTGACTTGGGCAAAGATTTCCAGATGGAGTTCCCACTCCCCCGGATGCAATGTCTGACGACTCAGAAAATCCGCTTCCCAATTTTCCACTCCTGGGATGTGGATAGCAGACAGGTGGCAGGAGTGAGACTCCGCCCATAGAATGATTTTGGTCACTTCTTCCATCGCCAGGGAACTCCTTGTTCCCCCCTGATGGTTGATGTACGCAACAGTTGTCATGTTGTCTGATTGAAACCGTATGAACTTGGCCCTCGCTAGCTGAGGCCAAGCCTTGAGAGCATTGAATATCGCTCTCAGTTCCAGAATATTGGTAGAAGAGATTCTTCCCGAGACCAAAGACCCTGAGCTTTCAGGGATCCCCAGACCGCGCCCCAGCCCATCAGACTGGCGTCGGTCGTGACAATGACCCACTCTGGTCTGCGGAATGTCATCCCTCGTGACAGGTTGTCCAGGGACAGCCACCAACGGAGTGAGTCTCTGGTCCTCTGATTTACTTGTATCTTCGGAGACAAGTCTGTATAGTCCCCATTCCACTGACTGAGCATGCACAGTTGTAATGGTCTTAGATGAATGCGTGCAAAAGGAACTATGTCCATTGCCGCTACCATCAACCCGATCACTTCCATGCACTGAGCTATGGAAGGAAGAGGAACGGAATGGAGTATCCGACAAGAGTCTAGAAGTTTTGTTTTTCTGGCCTCTGTCAGAAAAATCCTCATTTCTAAGGAGTCTATTATTGTTCCCAAGAAGGGAACCCTTGTTGACGGAGATAGAGAACTCTTTTCCACGTTCACTTTCCATCCGTGAGATCTGAGAAAGGCCAGGACAATGTCCGTGTGAGCCTTTGCTTGAGGAAGGGACGACGCTTGAATCAGAATGTCGTCCAAGTAAGGTACTACAGCAATGCCCCTTGGTCTTAGCACAGCTAGAAGGGACCCTAGTACCTTTGTGAAAATCCTTGGAGCAGTGGCTAATCCGAAAGGAAGCGCCACGAACTGGTAATGTTTGTCCAGGAATGCGAACCTCAGGAACCGATGATGTTCCTTGTGGATAGGAATATGTAGATACGCATCCTTTAAATCCACCGTGGTCATGAATTGACCTTCCTGGATGGAAGGAAGAATAGTTCGAATGGTTTCCATCTTGAACGATGGAACCTTGAGAAACTTGTTTAAGATCTTGAGATCTAAGATTGGTCTGAACGTTCCCTCTTTTTTGGGAACTATAAACAGATTGGAGTAGAACCCCATCCCTTGTTCTCTTAATGGAACGGGATGAATCACTCCCATTTTTAACAGGTCTTCTACACAATGTAAGAATGCCTGTCTTTTTATGTGGTCTGAAGACAACTGAGACCTGTGGAACCTCCCCCTTGGGGGAAGTCCCTTGAATTCCAGAAGATAACCTTGGGAGACTATTTCTAGCGCCCAAGGATCCAGAACATCTCTTGCCCAAGCCTGAGCGAAGAGAGAGAGTCTGCCCCCCACCAGATCCGGTCCCGGATCGGGGGCCAACATTTCATGCTGTCTTGGTAGCAGTGGCAGGTTTCTTGGCCTGCTTTCCCTTGTTCCAGCCTTGCATTGGTCTCCAAGCTGGCTTGGCTTGAGAAGTATTACCCTCTTGCTTAGAGGACGTAGCACTTTGGGCTGGTCCATTTCTACGAAAGGGACGAAAATTAGGTTTATTTTTTGCCTTGAAAGGCCGATCCTGAGGAAGGGCGTGGCCCTTACCCCCAGTGATATCCGAGATAATCTCTTTCAAGTCAGGGCCAAACAGCGTTTTCCCCTTGAAAGGAATGTTAAGTAGCTTGTTCTTGGAAGACGCATCAGCCGACCAAGATTTCAACCAAAGCGCTCTGCGCGCCACAATAGCAAACCCAGAATTCTTAGCCGCTAACCTAGCCAATTGCAAAGTGGCGTCTAGGGTGAAAGAATTAGCCAATTTGAGAGCATTGATTCTGTCCATAATCTCCTCATAAGGAGGAGAATCACTGTCGACCGCCTTTATCAGCTCATCGAACCAGAAACATGCGGCTGTAGCGACAGGGACAATGCATGAAATTGGTTGTAGAAGGTAACCCTGCTGAACAAACATCTTTTTAAGCAAACCTTCTAATTTTTTATCCATAGGATCTTTGAAAGCACAACTATCCTCTATGGGTATAGTGGTGCGTTTGTTTAAAGTGGAAACCGCTCCCTCGACCTTGGGGACTGTCTGCCATAAGTCCTTTCTGGGGTCGACCATAGGAAACAATTTTTTAAATATGGGGGGAGGGACGAAAGGAATACCGGGCCTTTCCCATTCTTTATTAACAATGTCCGCCACCCGCTTGGGTATAGGAAAAGCTTCTGGGAGCCCCGGCACCTCTAGGAACTTGTCCATTTTACATAGTTTCTCTGGGATGACCAACTTGTCACAATCATCCAGAGTGGATAATACCTCCTTAAGCAGAATGCGGAGATGTTCCAACTTAAATTTAAATGCAATCACATCAGGTTCAGCTTGTTGAGAAATGTTCCCTGAATCAGTAATTTCTCCCTCAGACAAAACCTCCCTGGCCCCATCAGACTGAGTTAGGGGCCCTTCAGAAATATTAATATCAGCGTCGTCATGCTCTTCAGTATCTAAAACAGAGCAGTCGCGCTTACGCTGATAAGTGTTCATTTTGGCTAAAATGTTTTTGACAGAATTATCCATTACAGCCGTTAATTGTTGCATAGTAAGGAGTATTGGCGCGCTAGATGTACTAGGGGCCTCCTGAGTGGGCAAGACTCGTGTAGACGAAGGAGGGAATGATGCAGTACCATGCTTACTCCCCTCACTTGAGGAATCATCTTGGGCATCATTGTCATTGTCACATAAATCACATTTATTTAAATGAATAGGAATTCTGGCTTCCCCACATTCAGAACACAGTCTATCTGGTAGTTCAGACATGTTAAACAGGCATAAACTTGATAACAAGTACAAAAAACGTTTTAAAATAAAACCGTTACTGTCACTTTAAATTTTAAACTGAACACACTTTATTACTGCAAATGCGAAAAAACATGAAGGAATTGTTCAAAATTTACCAAATTTTCACCACAGTGTCTTAAAGCCTTAAAAGTATTGCACACCAAATTTGGAAGCTTTAACCCTTAAAATAACGGAACCGGAGCCGTTTTGAACTTTAACCCCTTTACAGTCCCTGGTATCTGCTTTGCTGAGACCCAACCAAGCCCCAAGGGGAATACGATACCAAATGACGCCTTCAGAAAGTCTTTTCTAAGTATCAGAGCTCCTCTCACATGCGACTGCATGCCATGCCTCTCAAAAACAAGTGCGCAACACCGGCGCGAAAATGAGGCTCTGCCTATGCTTTGGGAAAGCCCCTAAAGAATAAGGTGTCTAAAACAGTGCCTGCCGATATTATTATATCAAAATACCCAGATAAAATGATTCCTCAAGGCTAAATATGTGTTAATAATCAATCGATTTAGCCCAAAAAAAGTCTACAGTCTTAATAAGCCCTTTTTGAAGCCCTTATTTACAATCGTAATAAACATGGCTTACCGGATCCCAGAGGGAAAATGACAGCTTCCAGCATTACATCGTCTTGTTAGAATGTGTCATACCTCAAGCAGCAAGAGACTGCTCACTGTTCCCCCAACTGAAGTTAATTGCTCTCAACAGTCCTGTGTGGAACAGCCATGGATTTTAGTGACGGTTGCTAAAATCATTTTCCTCATACAAACAGAAATCTTCATCTCTTTTCTGTTTCTGAGTAAATAGTACATACCAGCACTATTTCAAAATAACAAACTCTTGATTGAATAATAAAAACTACAGTTAAACACTAAAAAACTCTAAGCCATCTCCGTGGAGATGTTGCCTGTACAACGGCAAAGAGAATGACTGGGGTAGGCGGAGCCTAGGAGGGATCATGTGACCAGCTTTGCTGGGCTCTTTGCCATTTCCTGTTGGGGAAGAGAATATCCCACAAGTAAGGATGACGCCGTGGACCGGACACACCTATGTTGGAGAAATTATACTACGTTCATCTTCTATCGAATGGATTTTTTAGGGGTATGCGTTTTTTAATTTTATTATTAGATGTAATAAAATGTATTCTCCGTTAAGGTAAACATTATGTGCAGTAATGTCACTAGTAAAAGCTTATAATTTAAATTCTCATCATACCATTGTGTGTAATAGATTGTAATTTATCTTTGTTTTTGATGTTATTATTTAAGAATTTATGTTACTGATAAATTTAACAATTTAGATCACAAATTATTCCACAAAACACAGTAACTTAATAGGAGATCTTTTAGATCTGGAACCCAGATTTAGTCTCCATGCCTTGAAGTTGAAATTGGTGTGTGATAGTGGTGTCATTAAGAATTTTTCCTTATAAATCAATGTGAGGTGAAAATGTGGTACTCATTTAGAAATGATGTGAAGTGATGGTGAGATGGATCAAGGAATGGGGAGTGCAATTGGCTGGTAAAACATTGAATATTCAATATATTATTAGGATCTAGTATATTTACTTTTGTGAACTCTAAATGTGACACTAGAAGTAGGTGATTATGTGTGAAGTGAGCTAATGTGTGGCAAAACTAGAGAAATTTTTTTAATACACTATAGAGGGAGGGGAGAAAGTAAAAAAGGGGGGGGGAGTGAAAAATAAATGAATCTAGAACAAGAAGTATAAAACTTGTAGTGGTGATAAATTGTTAAATTTACAGTAAGGTGTTGTCTAATTATTATTAAATTAAATTTGTTGTCTGATAATATCAGATTGTTATGGTGGGTGCAGTAGAGTGCTTGTGACTAAAAAGGCACTGAGTTTGTCTTGATTAGCGTTTGAATGTTTTGCAGAGAAATTTATAAAATGATAAGTGTTATCAATTTCATAGTGATTTTATTATAAATCTTCTGAAAATGGAAAGCATAATTTCTACATAAATGTGAATTAGAACTGGAAACTATGTAACAGTATCACATTTTATTTTTGTGATTATAAGAACATAGAGTAATTATTTTGTTCATTTAAACCTTTTGGATGAACACAATCCATAAGGTATATCCATCTGGTTTCTATTTTTTGGAGGGCCTTCTCTAGGTCTCCTCCTCTTAATCCTAAAGATAACTATTGGACGCCATAACATTCCAATTCCGAGGTTTTTGAGTGATGGTATTTTAGAAAATGAGATGCTACAGACGTTAATTTTTTATCTTTTTCTATATCTTTGGGAGCATTGCGAATGTTTCGAAAATGTTCCATGACTCTTGTATGTAACTTTCTGGTAGTCATGCCTATATAGGTATATGGAAATTTGCATTGGAGGGCATAAATAAGTCCCACAGTATTGCAGCTTATATATGTTTTAATTGGATGAGATTTACCAAATCTATCTATGATGGTTTTTTTCTTTTTCATCATGTGGGAGCAGGTTGAGCAACTTCCACAAGGGAAAGAACCTTTCTCTGGGGTTTTAATTAATTTGGTTTTCTTTATATAATGACTTGGACTTAGTCGTTCTTTCAGATTTTTAGATCTTCTATAGCCGATTTCAGCTCTCTGTCCAATTATACTTTTTAGTGCTGGATCTGCTTGCAATATGTGCCAATTTTTTTGAATGATTTGGATTACTTCCTGTGATTGATCATTGTATGTTAGGACTAATCTTGTTTTGTTATCCTGTTTTTTAGTACGGACCTTCAAAAGGTCAGATCTTGGTGTATTGTAAGCTCTTTTCTTGGCTTTCAGGATAGATCTTCTGCTGTATCCTCTTGATTTTAATCTATTTTCCTGTTCTAAAGCTCTTTTTTTGAAAGTTTTTTCATCTGAGCAATTGCGTTTCATCCTGAGGAATTCCCAGATTGGTAATAATATATTGAATATTCAATGTTTTACCAGCCAATTACACTCCCCATTCCTTGATCCATCTCACCATCACTTCACATCATTTCTAAATGAGTACCACATTTTCACCTCACGTTGATTTATAAGGAAAAATTCTTAATGACACCACTATCACACACCAATTTCAACTTCAAGGCATGGAGACTAAATCTGGGTTCCAGATCTAAAAGATCTCCTATTAAAAGTTACTGTGTTTTGTGGAATAATTTGTGATCTAAATTGTTCAATTTATCAGTAACATAAATTCTTAAATAATAACATCAAAAACAAAGATAAATTACAATCTATTACACACAATGGTATGATGAGAATTTAAATTATAAGCTTTTACTAGTGACATTACTGCACATAATGTTTACCTTAACGGAAAATACATTTTATTACATCTAATAATAAAATTAAAAAACGCATACCCCTAAAAAATCAATTCGATAGAAGATGAACGTAGTATAATTTTATAACACTTATGTATGTATTTATTTTGAATAAAAGATAATAGTTTTTTCTATCTTAATCGGCATCAGCCAGAGATCACAAATATACAGCGATTCAATTAGACAAACAGTATCTGTTAAGGATGTTATGTATTACAACATTGATACATAGAATTGGTTTTGCAACAAGTTCATTAAACCTCATATGACGAAATTCAAACATCTGCCAATCATTCACAAAAGGATACTGATTGGCGACCAACTGATGTAAGGGTGGAGTTAAGTTAATAAACCTCAGAAGACGCTTGCGTGCGTCAGCCTTTGAAAAAGCCGGAATGTGTAAACAGTGAAACATGTTAGGGAAAGGTTGACATCGTAATTTGAACCTGTTAGATGTTTTTTAAATTGCAAGTTGACATAGAACCTAGAGCTAATGAATATGATTAATGATCGAAAATAAGTATACAATTCAAGACTGGGAATTACTATAAACATTGGGGAAGTAGTATGCAAACACTTTCGTAGTACTAAGCGTAACAGTATAACGTGAACTCAGGGATGGTGGTATCCAATTAAATCTAGCATTATTCAAACGTAAAATATTGGTATTGTTGGATCCATTTATAACAACAAAACTTTTCTATAACATAAGCAAGTGAGATCCAGATACGCATGGTCTCTATGCTAGAATATATTCACTTTTTCAAGAAGACAAGTCAGCAATAATATTTTTAAGTCTGCGCATTTAACGTTTTATGTATTAGCAGGTATATAAACCGTTGAAATCGTAGAAACACGCATATATCTATTACATCTGCTACAAACAACAACACACTTTAGACGTGGTGTATAAAATATTTAACTGCTCCCTCATAAGCAACCGCATAGCAAGCGGCTCTTAACACGGTAAAAATAAGCTTTCACTCTAACACTAACTGACTTTTACAGCTGGTGATTGCAATACTAAGCTTATCCAAAAAATACATTAAAAAACATCTACATTCAATCACTCGATATGTCTAAAGAGCAGTAAGATATAACTGCTTGTTATGTATTGTAGTGTTGTATAATAAATACAAATATTTGTTACAATCTTAAGAGCAGCAAGCAAACAATAACTGCGTCCTTATAAGTAAAACATCTATACTCAATCACTGCTTATGTTGAAAGAGCAGTAATATATAACTGCTTGTTATACATTAGAATATTGTATAATAAATACACTTACTTACGTCTATAGCTAGTGATTGTAATACAAAGCTTATCTAAAAATATAAAAAACATCTATATTCAATCACAGGATATGTTCAAAGAGCAGTAATATATAACCGCTCGTTATATATTATAGTGTTGTATAATAAATACAATTATTTGTCAAAACTTTAAGAACTTTAAACTAATATCTTGGATGACTATCAAGATCTTCATTGGTTACTTCTCAAACAAATCCTATGTATAAGCGATAGAAAATAATCCAATATAACCTCTCCACATTAATTCAATTATTCCAAACCTATAGGGTTATAACTTTAATCCTATTGAAATCGCTACAATCATAAATAATTGCATTCAATTCTCTATGCCAAAGATGGTAGATACCTAACATTGAGCTTCCATATTCTAATTCCTTACATTAATCTATACTGTAATCAATATATAGATATTATTTACCAACCTATAACTAAGGAATTTATTCCAACTTTTCTCAAGAAGAGGAGTCATTGAAATATGCAATATACACATGCATTATTCAATTCAATAATATACTTGTAGGATAAACAAGGATATAAAATTATCCAATATCGTTTACATTACCATAACTAGATATTCTAGTAATAACACATCCACACTATTTCAAGTGTCTACTCTCTCACCAACGTTTAATCAATTTTTATTGCCCAGTCTCTTTTTGAACATGGCCTATGTCAATTTGTGTTTTTAAATGTATGTGGAATTTTATTTTTAAGTGTTGAAATAAAAGTTAGATTTTAATGTAAGCATCACGTCTCTCCACACCTACTCCATTCCTATTCCAGGTCCCAAACCATACATAGGGGACAGCAAGTGCTAATTAAATGCATTCTTTGCCTAGCCAAAAATCTATATTTTTGGCTTAAGTTTTTTTGAACATTTATAGATTTGCCTAGTTAGGCTCTCAATGTCAGTGTGCTACAGGATATCTCTCTCTTTTTTCTAAAATGTAACTATAATGGTATCCATGCACTGCCCTCCAGAGATACAAAGGATTACTCTGCAGTGATTTTTTGAGAGTCCTACTTTGTTCCCACCCCCGTTTTTTAAAATCTTCTTCCCTCGCAGAATATGTTAAAAGGGCCATAATACTCAAATGTTTAAACACTTGAAAGTGATAGAGCATAGCTGTAAAAAGCTGACTAGAAAATATCACATGAACATCTCTATGTAAAAAAGAAAGATAATTTACCTCAAAAGTTCCTCAGTAGCCACATCCCATTGTAAAGGATTTCTAAGCAGCATATTAGTATGTATTGTCCTGGGACAGCCGAAGGGATGAGCCTTGTGCACTCATGTTATTTCCCTATTCAGTTTAAAGGAATTTTACTATGAAATCTCATGAGCGTTAAGTCAAATCTCATGAGATCACAGTAAAAGAGTTCATGACCTCAGCACTGCTGATGCTGACTGGCTGCTGTTCATTTCTTCATTATTTTTTTTACCTGCAGCTGGGAGCAGCCGAGTATAACTTATTACACAGAACTTACTCTGCTGAGCTGAGGAGACTGAGGTAAAATATCTTCCTTTTTTACATAGAGATGCTCAGGTGATATTTTCCTGTCAGCTTTTTACAGTTATACTGCATCAGTTTCAAGTGATTTAGCATATGAGTATTATGTCCCTTTAAGCCACTGAAAAGCAGTAATAACTTAACAGAAGCATTTTTGCTAATTGAAATAAATTGCAAGAATGTATCAATTTAAAATTTAAATGTACCCCATGCACACAGTTACATTTTGACCTTTCTATCCCTTTAAGTGTATATTGTTTGTAATCTAGTATAAAACCTTTTAAAAACTTACTTAGAAGCTCCCAATTTAGCGCTGTTAAAGTTAGCCTGAGACACACATTGAAAAGTGCCGAGAGCAGAACCTCCCCTGCATATGAAAAGACCCATTATACAAACAGAAGCAGTCTGAAGTCTGTATACATCAGTACACATCTAAATCTTTGAGGCTTGGTTAGGAGTCTGATAATAAGCACAATGTTATTTAAAAATAAGCAAAACTATATAATTTTACAAAAACACACCCAGATGGGCTATATAAATGGATAATCTACAAAACAATTACGCAAAGAAAAATCTAGGGTACAATATCCCTTTAACCAGTAAGGCTCCATTCGTCCCAGGAATAGATTTTCTTTTTCTTGGGTTGGTTCTAGCAACTACGTTTCTTTCACATAACAGTGATAAGCAAAAACAAAATTTATGCTTACCTGAACTTTATTTCTTGGAACGGTGAGTCCACGGATCATATCTAATTACTATTGGGAATATCACTCCTGGCCAGCAGGAGGCGGCAAAGAGCACCACAGCAAAGCTTTTAAGTATCACCTCCCTTCCCTCAAACATAAATCATTCGACTGAAGGAAAAGGAGAAAGGAAGTAAAGCAAGGTGCAGAGGTGCCCGAGGTTTACAAAACAAAAAACCTGTCTGAATAAACAGAGCAGGCCATGGACTCACAGTGTCAAGAAAGAAACAAATTTATCAGGTAAGCATAAATTTTGTTTTCTTTCTAATGACACAGTGAGTCCACGGATCCTCTCTAATTACTATTGGGAATCAATACCCAAGCTAGAGGACACAGATGATAAAGGAGGGACAAGACAGGAACCTAAACGGAAGGCACCACTGCTTGAAGAACAATTCTCCCAAACGAAGCCTCAGCCGAGGCAAAAGTATAAAATTTATAGAATTTTGAAAAAGTGCGTACAGAGGACCAAGTTGCAGTATTGCAAATCTGTTCCATAGAAGCTTCATTTTTGAATGCCCAGAAAGAGGAAACAGCCCTCATGGAATGAGCTGTGATTCTCTCAGGGGTCGGCTGTCCAGCAGTTTCATAGTTCAAAACAGATTATACTTCTCAGCCACAGAGAAAGGGACGTAGCTGTAGCCTTCTGAGCCTTGCGTTTCCCAGAGAAAACGACAAACAAGGAAGAGGACTGACGAAAATCCTTAGTCGCCTTCAAATAGTACTTCAATGCACGTACCACATCTAGGTTGTGCAGTAAACACCCTTTATGAGAAGGAGGGTTAGGACACAAAGAAGGAACAACGATTTCCTGGTTAATATTCCTATCCAAAACCACTTTTGGAAGGAAACCTAACTTAGTAAGCAGAACTACCTTATCCAAATGAAAAACAAGGTAAAGAGAGATTCCCAATGCAACGCTGAGAGTTCCGAAACTCTTCGAGCAAAATGAAAAGCAACAAGAAACAAAACTTTCCAAGATAACATCTTAATATCTAAAGAATGCATAGGCTCAAACAGAGCCTGCTGAAGAAATTTAAGAACCAGGTTAAGACTCCAGGAAGGAGTAACAGATTTGAACACAGGCCTGATTGAAGGCTTGTACGTCTGGCAGGTCCGCCAGACGCTTATGCAACAATATAGATAAGGCAGAAATCTGACCCTTCAAGGTACTAGCAGATAATCCCTTCTCCCCTCCTTGAGAAAAGACAAAATCCAAGGAATCCGAACTCTACTCCAAGAGTAGCCTCTGGATTCACACCAATACAGATAATTACGCCATATCTTATAGTAAATCTTTCTGGTAACAGGCTTACGAGCCTGAATCATGGTCTCAATCGCCGTTTCAGAAAAAAAACACTTGGATAAACTTAAGTGTTCAATCTTCAAGCACTCAGCTTCAGAGAAACGAGATTAGGATGAAGGAAGGCCCTTGATGTAGAAGGTCCATCCTCAGTGGAAGTCTCCAAGGTGGGAAGGATGACATCTCCACTAGGTCTGTATACCAGATCCTGCGAGGACATGCCAGTGCAATGAGGATCACCAATGCCCTCTCCTGTTTGATTTGAGCAATGACCCGAGGAAGGAGAGCGAACGGAGGAAACTGGTATGCTAGACTGAAATTCCAAGGAACCGCCAGAGCATCTATCAGTACAGCCTGAGGATACCTTGACCTCGACGCCATACCTTCCATCAGTGAGAGCGCAAAAAGATAACATCTCCGTGTGGGAGCTTGCCTGTTGAAAGGATGGCGCCTGAACGAGGAGGTCGTCCAGATAAGGCGCCACTGCAATGCCCTGCAGCACCACCAACAGCGCTCCCCGAACCTTTGAAAAAATCCTGGGATCTGTGGCAAGGCCGAATGGAAGAGCTACAAATTGAAAGTGTTTGTCTAGAAAAGCGAACCTCAGAAACTTGTGATAGTCCCTGTGTATTGTGAATATGCAGGTACGCATCTTTTAAATCTACTGTTATCATAAATTGACTCTCCTGAACCAAGGGAAGAATGGAAAGAATACATTCCATCTTGAAGGACGGTACTCTGAGGAACTTGTTTAGACTGTTGAGGTCTAAAATTTGGACTGAAAGTTCCCTCTTTTTTGGGAACCACGAACAGATTGGAGTAGAATCCCAGACCCTGTTCCTGCATTTGGAACAGGAACAATCACTCCCAGGTCGGAAAGATCCCGGACACAATGCAAGAATGCCTCTCTTTATCTGGTCTACAGATAATCTTGAGAGAAGGAACCTGCCCCTGGGAGGAAAGGTCTTGAACTCTAGTTTGTATCCCTGGGACACAATGTCCACCGCTTAGGGATCCTGAACATCCCGAACCCAGGCTTGAGCGAAGAAAGAAAGTTTGCCCCCAACAAGATCCGCTCCCGGATCAGGGGCAAACCCTTCATGCTGACTGAGTCATTAACAGGCTTCTTAGATTGCTTCCCCTTGTTCCAAGACTGATTGGACTTCCAGGAAGACTTAAACTGTTCCTGTTTGGAAGAGGGAGTGGAAGGCTTACCCTTTAAGTTTAGAAAGGAACGAAAATTACGACATTCTTTCTGTTTATTCCTCTTATCCTGAGGGAGAAAATGTCCCTTTCCTCCCGTAATATCTGAAATGATTTCGGCCAAGCCTGGCCCAAACAAGAAAAGAAGAAGAGAAGAGGCGCCAAATAGTGTGTACCGTTTGTAAAATATGCAGCCAGAACCCCAAATAACGGTTCCTACTTACTAGATATTCAGCACTTGAGAAGTGCCACAAAAACCTTCTGAACAATTAGCAGCCGTCCAACAAGCTGTATTGGCAGATCTGTTCCTCCAATTACGAACTGTATAAAAGATATAAGAACACACAGGCACCACAACAGTGTATATCAGTGAGTAAGGGGACTCGTGCGCAAACAACGAAATATACTCACAATGTGGTAAGCACTTGATAAGTGCCACAAAGACCTCCTGGACAATTCACAGCTGTCCAGACCACTGTTTCCTCAGGCAAATCTCGGCAATCTCCGATGAAGAGATGACCGTTTCATCAGGTGTAATTTCAATATGACAGTAACACAGCTTATAAAGCCCAAGTCGGCGTCTAGCTCGACAGAGCGCATGCGTGAACAACCCTACAGGTAAACAACCAATCAGAACCGCTCGAAAAAACGGCATATTGCCAAAAGGACAAAAAAAAAAAAAAAAAAAAAAAAAAAAAAAGGGGCTTGGTAAACTACACCTTCCTTCTTGACCAATCAGCAACATCTTAAATGTTTACAGTATATTTTGCTAGCGGTATTTGCCAGTGTAGATTTGAATGCACGATTGCCGCAATCAAATTAACAGAGGACCTGCTTTTCAGTCATTACCGTAAAAAACCTTGACCTGTACACAAAGTAACCTAAACTTATAGACCGCTTAACTTAATAGGACCAACACCCTTCTATCTGTTCCAACCTAAAATAAAATTGGATTTCAAAAAAGTAAGGGCTGTGAGAATAACTGTATCGTTAACTTATAATTAAAACAATGATATAGTACGCAACAGGTGCTGATTGGATGTCTTAAAGTTGTTCACACATTTACAATTATTAACCTAAAAAAAGCCTAACCAATATAAATACAATAAATATACATATTAAAAATCAAATAAGTGATATAAAATAATTAATAAAAAATATTTTATAATCTGAATAATCAAAACATAACCTGAAACATAACATTAACTATCCAAGAGTTTATTGTATCACTTAATAACAATGATATAAGATTAAGTTTCACCTCCAATATTAATAGGGACAGTATATAATTTTTAGATTTGGTATTAAGTTGGGATAGTAGTGGACATGTGAATACTAAAACTTTATTTAAATCGGTGGACACCAATAGTTATTTAAATTTTAAAAGCAACCACTACAAAGCTTGGATAAACAACATACCATATAATCAATTCTCTAGAGTTCGTAGGAATTGTACTACCTTGAACACATTTGATGACCAGGCTGATATCCTTAGGTCTAGGTTCCTTGAGAAAGGTTATCCTAGTAGATTGGTGGAGGAAGGATTTATAAAAGCCAGAAATAAAGATAAAGCAGAGTTCTTCAATAATGCCAATAGTGATAAATCGGGTAATCCGAATTTAAGAACTAAATCAAACAATCTGAGGTTTATAACCAAGTTTACTAGCAACCACAATAAAATTAAACATATCTTACACAAACATTGGTACATTCTGCGGAATGATTCTATTTTAAAGAATATTTTGGATGAATTTCCTGTATGTACATTCAAGAGAGCACCGACACTCAAAAATAAATTGGCCCTGAGTAAGGTGGTAATGAATAAATACATCAAAGGGAATAATATGAGAATAGAGAAAATTGGCCTATAGGTAAAAGGGGGTTCTTTAGGTGCAATCGATCCGAATGTGGGCTTTGTAGTCACACTTCAGGAGACAAAGTTTTTTCTACAAAGGAAGAATTTGAGATCAATTCTCGATTCACGTGTGATTCCTGCTATGTAGTCTATCTCCTGGAATGTCAATGTGGGGTTCAGTATGTAGGGAGGTCCTCAAGACCCCTGAAGAAAAGTTGGGGGGAACATAACAGGAATATCAAGAAAGGGATAATGAATCAGTGTCCCACGACATAGTATCTATTGTCATGATGGACAAACTGACCTTTTTAGTATCTTTCCCTTAGAATATATTGCCCCTAAGTGGGGCAGAAATCGTTTGATCCATTTAAGACAGAGAGAGACTTTCTGGATTTGGAAGTTAAAGACCCTCGTACCACACGGTCTTAATGAAAATCTAGATATGGCTGGTTTTAATTGAGTTATCTAAACTGAGTCATGATATAACATTGGCTAGCTCATGTCTTATCACACCTAATCTATAGGATGTTCAGTTATATGTTACATTAGTTGTCCATTGGTGGGGATCTTTACATTGTGTAGAGAGTTAAGTGTTGCAGGGGGTATATTTATATTGGCTTATTATTATATACCTAATTTTATTATTGATAAGACCTATGCCCCTTTATGTTTTGATAATTCAGATTATAAAATATTTTTTATTAAATTATTTTATATCACTTATTTGATTTTTAATATGTATATTTATTGTATTTATATTGGTTAGGCTTTTTTTAGGTTAATAATTGTAAATGTGTGAACAACTTTAAGACATCCAATCAGCACCTGTTGCGTACTATATCATTGTTTTAATTATAAGTTAACGATACAGTTATTCTCACATCCCTTACTTTTTTGAAATCCAATTTTATTTTAGGTTGGAACAGATAGAAGGGTGTTGGTCCTATTAAGTTAAGCGGTCTATAAGTTTAGGTTACTTTGTGTACAGGTCAAGGTTTTTTACGGTAATGACTGAAAAGCAGGTCCTCTGTTAATTTGATTGCGGCAAACGTGCATTCAAATCTACACTGGCAAATACGGCTAGCAAAATATACTGTAAACATTTAAGATGTTGCTGATTGGTCAAGAAGGAAGGTGTAGTTTACCAAGCCCCTTTTTTTTTGTCCTATCGGCAATATGCCGGTTTTTCGAGCGGTTCGGATTGGTTGTTTACCTGTAGGGTTGTTCACGCATGCGCTCTATGTCGAGCTAGACGCCGACTTGGGCTTTATAAGCTGTGTTACTGTCATATTGAAATTACACCTGATGAAACGGTCATAGGTACCGGGAAACGCGTTGTGGCCAAGTTGTTTTTAATAAAGACATTCTTTTAACAGTAACACAGCTTTTTTAGCATTATATTGTCACCTCTATCTGCCGATGTGGATAGTTAGTTCCAGTGACAGCACCTTTGTACCCCTTTTCTCTTCATCGGAGATTGCCGAGATTTGCCTGAGGAAACAGTGGTCTGGACAGCTGTGAATTGTCCAGGAGGTCTTTGTGGCACTTATCAAGTGCTTACCACATTGTGAGTATATTTCGTTGTTTGCGCACGAGTCCCCTTACTCACTGATATACACTATTGTGGTGCCTGTGTGTTCTTATATCTTTTATACAGTTCGTAATTGGAGGAACAGATCTGCCAATACAGCTTGCTGGATGGCTGCTAATTGTTCAGAATGTTTTTGTGGCACTTCTCAAGTGCTGAATATCTAGTAAGTAGGAACCATTATTTGGGGTTCTGGCTGCATATTTTACAAACGGTACACACTATTTGGCGCCTCTTCTCTTCTTGTTTTCTACAAATCGTGCTACTGGCCAATATCACATTTGGAATGAGCTTTGCTGCCTGGAGACTCCAATTAATACTCTTTTAGTGTGGACTTTCTCGATAAGATAGCCGATACGGTTTATGTTTGTATTGTTCTAATTTATTTTTAATTTTATAGTTATTAGTATTTGGTTGTTTTGAATGCACATATTTTATTAGTGATCACTATCACTGCCCCTTAGGGTAACCACTGAGACATAAGATTGTCACACTGTGTGTTTAATTTGTTGGGCGCATCTGATTTTTAATATTTTTTACTGGCCCAAACAAGGTCTTACCCTTGTAGGGAATCGCCAAAAGTTTAGACTTAAATGACACATCCGCAGACAAGGATTTCAACCATAAGGCTCTACGAGCCAAAACAGCAAAGCCAGAAATCTTTACTCCCAATTTAATGACATAAAAGCATCCGTGATAAAGGAATTGGCCAACTTAAGAGCCTTGATCCTGTCCTGCGCTGGTGACAGTAGCAATACACACTGCAAGTTGCCATTGTAAACCCTGATGTAAACACATCTTTTTAAGTAACCCTTCAAACTTTTTATCCATAGGATCCTTAAAAGAACAGCTATCCTCTATGGGAATAGTGGTTCTCTTAGCCAAGGTGGAAATTACCCCTTCTACCTTGGGGACCGTTTGCCAAGACTCCTTTATAGAGTCAGCTATTAGAAACAACATCTTAAAAATTGGGGATGGAGAAAAAAGGGATACCAGGTCTCTCCCATGTCCGTGCAATAATCTCTGTAGCCCGGTCTGGTACCGGAAAAACCTCCACCGAGGAAGGAATGTCAAAGTATTTGTTTAACTTACTAGACTTCTTAGGATTGACTACGACAGTCGTGTCGGAGTCATCCAGGGTGGCAAAACCTCTTTAAGTAACAACCGGAGGTGTTCTAGCTTAAACCTGAAGGATACAACTTCAGCATCAGAAGAAGGCATTACATTGTCTGAGTCTTCACCTCAGATGCTACCGAAGTATCCTCCTCCTCAGACTTCTGAGAGGGAACTTTCGGAACAGCCATGACTGTATCAGAAACCTTACTCACTGATTGTTTACATTTCCTCTTGCGCTTTCCCTGCAGCATGGGAAAAGCAGACAGCGCATCAGTTACCGCAGAGGATATGTGGGTAGCAATGTCTTGCAAGGTAACCCCAACTGGAGTGAGAGGAAACGCAGGGCACTACATGTGTAGATGATAATGTCTGGGACACTTGAGGAGAAAGCTGTGGCATATCATGAACAGGAGACCCCTGAACAGCATCTGTCTTAGCTAATGATGGCTCAGATGCAAAAAGTCTAAGAATCAAAACACAAGCTACAAGCTACATGTAACGTTTTGCAGGGCCTCTTGATCCATCTTTATCCAATATTCAAACAAAATAACTGCTTATTTAGGTTTCAAAACAATAACACAAAAAAATGTTACTGTCACTTTAAAAAAAAAAAAATTCCTCTATTCTTTAACTACCGCCAAGCAGCAGTTCACTATAAACCTCAGACAGCCTCCTCACCTCAGCACTCCTTGCTGAGCTGCCTACCTGTCCTCCTTCAAAATGGCTACCCTTTCTTTAAGCAGAGACGCAGCAAAACTACCACCGCGGACTGGACCTAACAGGAAGTGCTCCGGAAAGGTGCGCAACCCTAAATTGCCGCCTCAGAAAACCTGCCCTTCCTATTCGTGGGTGTTCCTAACTAGAAAAGTGACCGGCCGCCATTACTATCAATGCCGAAGCATATTTCACATAGTAAAACACACTACCGCTGCCCCACAAAGTCCGGAATGAAACCGGAAAAAAAATTAAAAAGTCTGAGCCTCTCCAAAAGATTTTACGTCCCCAGTGCCTGCATAGACTGCCTACTTAAATCCTATTAACCCCAAATAGGATTACTAGTGCTTAACGTCCCAAAAAACACAGACTTAACTGATAAAGTGCCATATTCTCCATTCCAAGAAAATAAAACTAGGCACTTACCTGAAGATCAATCTGCCCGGCAGCAAGGCAGCTCACTTTGTATGAGAGGGCATCTCCCTCACATGGACCTGTGGAAAAATTAGGAGAGACTGAATAATCCTAATCAGGCTTTCAGGATAGGGCAGTAACAAACTGTTTGGGAGGCGCAGTGAGGATTATACCCAACAAGTTCCCAATTGCTTAAAAGGCACCACTGCTCTACTGAACAGACTGACATGGGCTACAGCAAAACCCCAGGAAAGATCAGAACAAACCTGCTCTGCTTGAAAATAATAAAATCTTGATTGAAGAATCTTCTTACAGACACCTAAACTTTACCACCTCCTTGCTTTTAACGTAGGCAAAGAGAATTACTGGGGTTTGAGGGGAGGGAGGTGATACTTAACAGCTTTGCTGTGGTGCTCTTTGCCTCCTCCTGCTGGCCAGGAGAGATATTATCAATAGTAATTAGAGATGATCCGTGGACTCATTGTGTAATTAGAAAGAAACACCATGTAAAAGACAAAGAAATTCTTACTGTAAATCACGGATTGCGTCCTTCTGGGCCTCACACTGTAGATTTCGTTCTCGTAATGCAAACAGATTTGTTTTGAGCTGAGATTCAGTTTCTGCCACCTGCTCTCGACATACACTATTCTCTTGTTCAAGAAACTGATAATTAAAAAAAAAAAAATATATTAAGAAATATAAAAGCACATATATTATGTTGGTACAGTTCTCTCGTCTATATATATATATATATATATATATATATATATATATATATATATATATATATATATATATATATATATATATATATATATATATATATATACACACATATATATATATACACATATACATATACATATACACATACACACACATACAGAGTAATGTGCACTATCACAAACAGGTTTCCAATGCCAGGGTGCTGAATGTAGGGTATAATATAGTAGATAGAAGACCGCACTCACAGGTCTTAAATATTGCAAAAAAATGCTTTTAATTAAGTGACGTTTCAGGGAACGCTCCCCTTCATCAGACCAACAAGCAAGCAGTGAACAACAAATACCATGTAGAACCTTCCCTGTGTACCAAAAAACGCCAAACTGGTTGCCAAGGCAACCAGCCAATAAAATAATACTGCAATATATCAAGAACTAGAACTAAAATACAATACAAATCACCCTACATACAAAAGAGTTCAATGCATGATATGGAATACATGAAAACCTCAAACACAGATTAGCTGCAAATTTCAGGTGCAAAAAGACAGGGTAAACAATATCCCATAATAATGGACTGGGCAAAAAGCATCCCATAATAAAAAAATAGATACTGCCCTTAGGCACTAAAATTGATAAGCACTGATATAAGTTAATGCACAGAGCTAACAATAAGCCTCTATGTAATGCAACGGATGCAAAATGCCCCAATAACAATTGGACTTAAAAAAAAAAAAATTATGCTTACCTGATCATTTCATTTCCTTCTGTATGAGGAGAGTCCACAGCATCATTTTCTTACTGTTGGGAAATACTGAACCTGGCCACCAGGAGGAGGCAAAGACAACCCAGCCAAAGGCTTAAAAACTCCCCCTACTTCCCTCATATCCCAGTCATTCTGCTAAAGAAACAAGGAACAGTAGGAGACTTATCAGGGTATAAATGGTGCAGGAAGAAAAAACAGAATTTATGCTTACCTGATAAATTACTTTCTCTTGCGGTGTATCCAGTCCACGGATTCATCCTTACTTGTGGGTTATTCTCATTCCCTACAGGAAGTGTCAAAGAAAGCACACAGCAGAGCTGTCCATATAGCTCCCCCTCTAGCTCCGCCCCCAGTCATTCGACCGACGGTTAGGAGAAAAAGGAGAAACCATAGGGTGCAGTGGTGACTGTAGTTTAAACAAGAAATATTAACCTGACTTAATTGCCAGGGAGGGCCGTGAACTGGATACACCGCAAGAGAAAGTAATTTATCAGGTAAGCATAAATTCTGTTTTCTCTTGCAAGGTGTATCCAGTGCACGGATTCATCCTTACTTGTGGGATACCAATACCAAAACTTTAGGACACGGATGAAGGGAGGGAACAAGACAGGTAACCTAAATGGAAGGCACCACTGCTTGCAAAACCTCTCTCCCAAAAATAGCCTCCGAAGAAGCAAAAGTATGCAGTGAAGACCAAGTCGCTGCTGTACAAATCTGTTCAACAGAAGCCTCATTCTTGAAAGCCCATGTGGAAGCCACAGCTCTGGTGGAATGAGCTGTAATTCGTTCAGGAGGCTGCTGCCCAGCAGTCTCATAAGCCAATCGGATGATGCTTTTCAACCAGAACGAAAGAGAGGTAGCAGTCGCTTTCTGACCTCTCCTCTTACCGGAATAGACAACAAACAAGGATGATGTTTGTCTGAAATCCTTGGTTGCTTGTAAATAGAATTTCAAAGCACGAACCACATCAAGACTGTGTAAAACATAATTTATGCTTACCTGATAAATTTATTTCTCTTGTGGTGTATCCAGTCCACGGATCATCCATTACTTGTGGGATATTCTCCTTCCCAACAGGAAGTTGCAAGAGGATCACCCACAGCAGAGCTGCTATATAGCTCCTCCCCTAACTGCCATATCCAGTCATTCGACCGAAACTAGCCAAGAAAGGAGAAACCATAGGGTGCAGTGGTGACTGTAGTTGAAAATTTAGACCTGCCTTAATAGGACAGGGCGGGCCGTGGACTGGATACACCACAAGAGAAATAAATTTATCAGGTAAGCATAAATTATGTTTTCTCTTGTTAGGTGTATCCAGTCCACGGATCATCCATTACTTGTGGGATACCAATACCAAAGCTAAAGTACACGGATGAAGGGAGGGACAAGGCAGGTACTTAAACGGAAGGGACCACTGCCTGTAGAACCTTTCTCCCAAAAATAGCCTCCGAAGAAGCAAAAGTATCAAATTTGTAAAATTTTGAAAAGGTATGAAGTGAAGACCAAGTCGCCGCTTTGCAAATCTGTTCAACAGAAGCCTCATTTTTAAAGGCCCAGGTGGAAGCCACAGCTCTAGTAGAATGAGCTGTAATCCTTTCAGGGGGCTGTTGTCCAGCAGTCTCATAGGCTAAGCGTATTACGCTCCGAAGCCAAAAAGAAAGAGGTTGCCGAAGCCTTTTGACCTCTCCTCTGTCCAGAGTAAACAACAAACAGGGAAGATGTTTGACGAAAATCTTTAGTCGCTTGCAAGTAAAACTTTAAAGCACGGACTACGTCCAAATTATTATTATGTAAAAGACGTTCCTTCTTTGAAGAAGGATTAGGACACAATGATGGAACAACAATCTCTTGATTGATATTCTTGTTGGAAACTACCTTTTTGTACGCAGAACTACTTTATCTGTATGGAAAATCAGATAAGGAGAATCACATTGTAAAGCTGATAACTCAGAGACTCTACAAGCCGAGGAAATAGCCATCAAAAACAGAACTTTCCAAGATAAGTTTGATATCAATGGAATGAAGGGGTTCAAACGGAACTCCTTGAAGAACCTTAAGAACCAAGTTTAAGCTCCATGGAGGAGCAACAGGTTTAAACACAGGCTTAATTCTAACCAAAGCCTGACAAAATGCCTGGATGTCTGGAACCTCTGCCAGACGCTTGTGTAAAAGGATAGACAGAGCAGAAATCTGTCCCTTTAAAGAACTAGCTGATAATCCTTTATCCAAACCCTCTTGGAGAAAGGACAATATCCTAGGAATCCTAACCTTACTCCATCAGTAATTCTTGGATTCACACCAATGAAGATATTTGCGCCATATCTTATGGTAGATTTTCCTGGTTACAGGCTTTCGTGCCTGTATTAAGGTATCAATGACTGACTCGGAGAAGCCACGCCTTGATAAAATCAAGCGTTCAATCTCCAGGCAGTCAGTCTCAGAGAAATTAGATTTGGATGATTGAAAGGACCTTGTAGTAGAAGGTCTTGTCTCAGAGGCAGAGGCCAAGGTGGAAAGGATGACATGTCCACCAGGTCTGCATACCAGGTCCTGCGTGGCCACGCAGGCGCGATCAAGATCACCGATGCTCTCTCCTGTTTGATTTTGGCAATCAGTCGAGGGAGCAAAGGAAACGGTGGAAACACATAAGCCAAGTTGAAGAACCACGGTGCTGCTAGAGCATCTATCAGCGTCGCTTCTGGGTCCCTGGACCTGGATCCGTAACAAGGAAGCTTGGCGTTCTGGCGAGACGCCATGAGATCCAATTCTGGTGTGCCCCAACGATGAACCAATTGAGCAAACAACTCCGGATGGAGTTCCCACTCCCCCAGATGAAAAGTCCGACGACTTAGAAAATCCGCCTCCCAGTTCTCTACACCTGGGATATGGATCGCTGAAAGATGGCAAGAGCGAGTCTCTGCCCAGCGAATTATCTTGGAGACTTCTAACATCGCTAGGGAGCTCCTGGTCCCCCCTTGATGGTTGATGTAATCCACAGTCGTGATGTTGTCCGACTGAAATCTGATGAACCTCAGGGTTGCTAACTGAGGCCAAGCTAGAAGAGCACTGAATATTGCTCTTAACTCTAGAATATTTATTGGGAGGAGTTTCTCCTCCTGAGTCCACGATCCCTGAGCCTTCAGGGAATTCCAGACTGCACCCCAACCTAGAAGGCTGGCATCTGTTGTTACAATTGTCCAATCTGGCCTGCAAAAGGTCATACCTTTGGACAGATGGACCCGAGATAGCCACCAGAGAAGAGAATCTCTGGTCTCTTGATCCAGATTTAGCAGAGGGGACAAATCTGTGTAATCCCCATTCCACTGACTGAGCATGCATAATTGCAGCGGTCTGAGATGTAGGCGCGCAAATGGCACTATGTCCATCGCCGCTACCATTAAGCCGATCACTTCCATGCACTGAGCCACCGAAGGGCGCGGAATGTAGTGAAGAACACGGCAGGAATTTAGAAGCTTTGATAACCTGGACTCCGTCAGGTAAATTTTCATTTCTACAGAATCTATCAGAGTTCCTAGGAAGGAAACCCTTGTGAGGGGTGATAGAGAACTCTTTCCCTCGTTCACTTTCCACCCATGCGACCTCAGAAATGCCAACACTATGTCCGTATGAGATTTGGCAATTTGGAAGTTTGACGCCTGTATCAGGATGTCGTCTAGATAAGGGGCCACTGCTATGCCCCGTGGTCTTAGGACCGCCAGAAGAGACCCCAGAACCTTTGTAAAAATTATTGGGGCTGTAGCTAACCCGAAGGGAAGAGCCACAAACTGGTAATGCCTGTCTAGAAAGGCAAACCTTAGGAACCGATGATGATCTTTGTGAATCGGTATGTGAAGGTAAGCATCCTTCAAATCCACTGTGGTCATGTACTGACCCTCCTGGATCATAGGTAGGATTGTCCGAATAGTTTCCATTTTGTACGATGGAACTTGTTTAAGATCTTTAGATCCAAAATTGGTCTGAAGGTTCCCTCTTTTTTGGGAACCACAAACAGATTTGAATAAAATCCCTGTCCTTGTTCCATCTGTGGAACTGGATGGATCACTCCCATTATTAGGAGGTCTTGCACACAGCGTAAGAATGCCTCTTTCTTTATCTGGTTTACAGATAATCTCGAAAGGTGAAATCTCCCTTGTGGGGGGGAAGCTTTGAAGTCCAGAAGATATCCCTGAGATATGATCTCCAACGCCCAGGGATCCTGAACATCTCTTGCCCACGCCTGGGCGAAGAGAGAAAGTTTGCCCCCTACTAGATCCGTTGCCGGATAGGGGGCCGTTCCTTCATGCTGTCTTAGAGGTAGCAGCAGGCTTTTTGGCCTGCTTGCCTTTGCTCCAGGCCTGGTTAGATTTCCAGGCCGGCTTGGATTGCGCAAAAGTTCCCTCTTGTTTTGTAGCAGAGGAAGTTGATGCTGCACCTGCTTTAAAGTTTCGAAAGGCACGAAAATTAGACTGTTTGGCCCTTGATTTGGCCCTGTCCTGAGGAAGGGTATGACCCTTACCTCCAGTAATGTCAGCAATAATTTCCTTCAAACCAGGCCCGAATAGGGTCTGCCCCTTGAAGGGAATGTTAAGTAATTTAGACTTTGAAGTCACGTCAGCTGACCAAGATTTAAGCCATAGCGCCCTACGCGCCTGGATGGCAAATCCAGAATACTTAGCCGTTAGTTTAGTCAAATGAACAATGGCATCAGAAACAAAAGAATTAGCTAGCTTAAGTGTTCTAAGCTTGTCAAGTATTTCAGTCAATGGAGTAGCTGTCTGAAAGGCCTCTTCCAGAGACTCAAACCAGAACGCTGCAGCAGCAGTGACAGGAGCAATGCATGCAAGGGGCTGCAGGATAAAACCTTGTTGAATAAACATTTTCTTAAGGTAACCTTCTAATTTTTTATCCATTGGATCTGAAAAAGCACAACTGTCCTCGACAGGGATAGTGGTACGCGTTGCTAAAGTAGAAATTGCTCCCTCCACCTTATGGCAGACGGTCCCTAAGTCCCGTGTGGTGGCGTCTATTGGAAACATTTTTCTTAAAATAGGAGGGGGGGGGGGGGAAACAGCACACCGGGTCTGTCCGACTCCTTAGTAATAATTTCTGTAAACCTTTTAGGTATTGGAAAAAAAACGTCAGTACACACCGGCACCGCGTAGTATTTATCCAGTCTACACAATTTCTCTGGCACTGCAATTGTGTCACAGTCATTCAGAGCAGATAAAACCTCTCCAAGCAACACCCGGAGGTTCTCAAGCTTAAATTTAAAAGTAGACATACAGGGAGTGCAGAATTATTAGGCAAGTTGTATTTTTGAGGATTAATTTTATTATTGAACAACCATGTTCTCAATGAACCCAAAAAACTCATTAATATCAAAGCTGAATATTTTTGGAAGTAGTTTTTAGTTTGTTTTTAGTTTTAGCTATTTTAGGGGGATATCTGTGTGTGCAGGTGACTATTACTGTGCATAATTATTAGGCAACTTAACAAAAAACAAATATATACCCATTTCAATTATTTATTTTTACCAGTGAAACCAATATAACATCTCAACATTCACAAATATACATTTCTGACATTCAAAAACAAAACAAAAACAAATCAGTGACCAATATAGCCACCTTTCTTTGCAAGGACACTCAAAAGCCTGCCATCCATGGATTCTGTCAGTGTTTTGATCTGTTCACCATCAACATTGCGTGCAGCAGCAACCACAGCCTCCCAGACACTGTTCAGAGAGGTGTACTGTTTTCCCTCCTTGTAAATCTCACATTTGATGATGGACCACAGGTTCTCAATGGGGTTCAGATCAGGTGAACAAGGAGGCCATGTCATTAGATTTTCTTCTTTTATACCCTTTCTTGCCAGCCACGCTGTGGAGTACTTGGACGCGTGTGATGGAGCATTGTCCTGCATGAAAATCATGTTTTTCTTGAAGGATGCAGACTTCTTCCTGTACCACTGCTTGAAGAAGGTGTCTTCCAGAAACTGGCAGTAGGACTGGGAGTTGAGCTTGACTCCATCCTCAACCCGAAAAGGCCCCACAAGCTCATCTTTGATGATACCAGCCCAAACCAGTACTCCACCTCCATCTTGCTGGCGTCTGAGTCGGACTGGAGCTCTCTGCCCTTTACCAATCCAGCCACGGGCCCATCCATCTGGCCCATCAAGACTCACTCTCATTTCATCAGTCCATAAAACCTTAGAAAAATCAGTCTTGAGATATTTCTTGGCCCAGTCTTGACGTTTCAGCTTGTGTGTCTTGTTCAGTGGTGGTCGTCTTTCAGCCTTTCTTACCTTGGCCATGTCTCTGAGTTTTGCACACCTTGTGCTTTTGGGCACTCCAGTGATGTTGCAGCTCTGAAATATGGCCAAACTGGTGGCAAGTGGCATCTTGGCAGCTGCACGCTGGACTTTTCTCAGTTCATGGGCAGTTATTTTGCGCCTTGGTTTTTCCACACGCTTCTTGCGACCCTGTTGACTTTTTTGAATGAAACGCTTGATTGTTCGATGATCACGCTTCAGAAGCTTTGCAATTTTAAGAGTGCTGCATCCCTCTGCAAGATATCTCACTATTTTTGACTTTTCTGAGCCTGTCAAGTCCTTCTTTTGACCCATTTTGCCAAAGGAAAGGAAGTTGCCTAATAATTATGCACACTTGATATAGGGTGTTGATGTCATTAGACCACACCCCTTCTCATTACAGAGATGCACATCACCTAATATGCTTAATTGGTAGTAGGCTTTCGAGCCTATACAGCTTGGAGTAAGACAACATGCATAAAGAGGATGATGTGGTCAAAATACTCATTTGCCTAATAATTCTGCACTCCCTGTATCTGAATCAGGTTTCCCCGAGTCAGAGACGTCACCCACAGACTGAAGCTCTTCCTCAGCTTCTGCATATTGTGACGCAGTATCAGACATGGGCCTTAAAACATCTGCGCGCTCTGTATTACGTCTAACCCCAGAGCTATCACGCTTTCCTCTGAATTCAGACAGACAGTCTGGCTAATACCGCTGACAGGGTATTATCCATGATTGCCACCATGTCCTGAAAAGTAATCGCTATGGGCGTCTTTGATGTACTTGGCGCCATTTTAGCGTGAGTCCCTTGAGCGGGAGTCAAAGGGTCCGACACGTGGGGAGAGTTAGTCGGCATAACTTCCCCCTCGTCAGAATCCTCTGGTGATAATTCTTTTAAAGATAACAGCTGATCTTTATTGTTTAAAGTGAAATCAATACATTTAGTACACATTCTCCTATGGGGTTCCACCATGGCTTTTAAACATAATGAACAAGGAGTTTCCTCTATGTCAGACATGTTTATACAGACTAGCAATGAGACTAGCAAGCTTGGAAAACACTTTAAATCAAGTTAACAAGCAATATAAAAAAAAAAACACGTTACTGTGCCTTTAAGAGAAACAAATTTTGCCAAATTTTGAAATAACAGTGAAAAAAGGCAGTTAAACTAACAAAATTTTTACAGTGTATGTAACAAGTTAGCAGAGCATTGTACTCACTTGCAAATGGATGATTAACCCCTTAATACAAAAAACAGATTAACAAAACGAAAAATATGTTTGTAATTTTAACTGAACCAACTAACTTTTATTCTATAAAAGTGGAAAGCCTCAGGAAACTGTTTCTAGGCAAAAATAAAGCCAGCCATGTGGAAAAAACTAGGCCCCAATAAGTTTTATCACCAAAGCATATATAAAAACGATTAAACATACCAGCAAACGTTTTATATTGCACATTAATCAGAGTATATACCTCTGATAGCAAGCCTGATACTAGTCGCTATTAAATCACTGTATTTAGGCTTTACCTTACATTAATCCGGTATCAGCAGCATTTTCTAGTAAATTCCATCCCTAGAAAAACTTACATACCTTATTGCAGGATACCCTGCACGCCATTCTCCCTCTGAAGTTACCTCACTCCTCAGACATATGTGAGAACAGCAGTGGATCTTAGTTACTTCTGCTTAGATCATAGAAAAACGCAGGCAGATTCTTCTTCTAAATCCTGCCTGAGATAAAATAGTACACTCCGGTACCATTTAAAAACAAACTTTTGATTGAAGAAAAAACTAACTATATTTTACCACTTTCCTCTTACTACCTCCAGCTATGTTGAGAGCTTGCAAGAGAATGACTGGGTATGGCAGTTAGGGGAGGAGCTATATAGCAGCTCTGCTGTGGGTGATCCTCTTGCAAATTCCTGTTGGGAAGGAGAATATCCCACAAGTAATGGATGATCTGTGGACTGGATACACCTAACAAGAGAAAAACTACCACATAAACTGCAAAACAGTGTTAAAAAGTGCAATGCTGCTTTAGTCTCTTATACACACTGTAAAAAACAGTCAAACACACTGCCACAGCTCTGTTGTGGCTCCTACCTGCCCTTAAACTGCCCTTGCAGGAAAAAAACCCTCTATAGTGGTCCTAGATGCCAGAGGACTCCTTTAGGGAAGCTGGATGTCTCAGTCTGAATATCAACTGCGCATTAAGTGCGCAAAAATAGGCCCCTCCCACCATGCACTCAATGTCAGAGGGCCTTAAAAAAGTACTCCTAGGAGTAATTAACAAGCCATGTGGAAAACTAGGCCCCAAATAAAGATTTATCACCCTCAGAGAAAAAAACGTTTTTTCTGTAAGTTATGCAAATGTTTTTACACTAAGCAATATGAGAATTAACATGAATATTACCCTTATCTTGTAAGCATGATCCCAGTCGTTAAATCACTGTATCAGGCTTACCTCAAATATACCAGGCACTATCAGCATTTTCTAGACCTTATCTCTCTAGAAAAAAATATACTGAACATACCTCAAAGCAGGTGATCTGCAAACCGTCCCCCCAACTGAAGTTTTCTTTCCATACTCTTCAGTTATGTGTGAGAACAGCAATGGACCTTAGTTACAAACCGCTAAGATCATCAACCTCCAGGCAGAATTCTTCTAATTTCTGCCTGAGAGTAAAATAGTACAACGCCGGTACCGTTTAAAAATAACAAATTTTTGATTGAAGGTAAAACTACACTAAGTCACCACATATCTCTTGATACTTCCTTTCTTGTCGAGAGTTGCAAAAGAATGACTGGGGGTGGCAGTTAGGGGAGGAGCTATATAGACAGCTCTGCTGTGGGTGTCCTCTTGCAACTTCCTGTTGGGAAGGAGAAAATCCCACAAGTAATGGATGAACCCGTGGACTGGATACACCTTTACAAGAGAAAATTAGATTTGGATGCGTGAACGGGCCTTGAATTAGTAGGTGCCGCCTCATCGGCAGAGTCCACGGTGGGACCGAGGACATGTCCACTTGGTCTGCATACCAGGTTCTGCATAGCCACGCAGGATCTATCAGAATTACCGAAGCTCTCTTCTGCTTGATGCTGGCAACCAGACGTGGGAGGAGAGGAAACGGTGGAAATACATAAGCCAGATTGAAGCACCAAGGCACTGCTAGAGCATCTATCAGTACCGCCTTGGGATCATGGGACCTGGACCCGTAACGAGGAAGTTTGGCATTCTGACGAGACGCCATCAGATCCAATTGTGGTGTGCCCCACAGCTGAATCAGCTGGGCGAATACCTCCGGATGGAGTTCCCACTCCCCTGGATGAAGAGTCTGACGACTTAGAAAATCCGCCTCCCAGATCGCTACCCCTGGGATGTGGATTGCTGAGAGATGGCAAGAGTGATCCTCTGCCCACCGAATTATTCTGGTTACCTCCATCATCGCTAGAGAACTCCTTGTTCCTCCCTGATGATCGATATAAGCTACAGTCGTGATGTTGTCCAACTGAAACTGGATGAATTAGGCCGCAGCAAGCTGAGACAACGCCTGAAGCGCCTTGAAAATCGCTCTCAGTTCTAAAATGTTTATCGGGAGGAGAGCTTCCTCCCGAGACCATAAGCCCTGTGCTTTCATGGAGTTCCAGACTGCACCCCAGCCTAGCATCTGTCGTTACTATGAGCCACTCTGGCCTGCGGAAGCACATTCCCTGAGACAGGTGGTCCTGAGACAACCACCATAGAAGAGAATCTCTGGTCTCCTGGTCCAGATGCAGTTGAGGAGATAAGTCTGCATAATCCCCATTCCACTGTTTGAGCATGCATAGTTGCAGTGGTCTGAGGTGGAGTCCGATAACCTCCATACACCGAGCCACTGATGGCCGAGGAATGGAATGAAGAGCTCGGCAAGTGGATAAGAGTTTTAACTTTCTGACCTCCGTCAGAAATATTTTCATTTCTACCGAGTCTATCAGAGTCCCTAGGAAGGAAACTCTTGTAAGAGGGAAGAGAGAACTCTTTTTTTATGTTCACCTTTCACCCGTGAGATGTCAGAAAAGCCAACACGATGTCTGTGTGAGACTTGGCTAGCTGGAAAGTCGATGCCTGAATTAAGATGTCGTCTAGATAAGGCGCCACTGCTATGCCCAGTGGTCGTAGAACCGCCAGAAGGGACCCTAGTACTTCTGAGAAAATTCTGGGAGCCATGGCCAACTCGAAAGGAAGGGCCACAAACTGGTAATGCCTGTTTAGAAAGGTGAATCTGAGGAATTGATGATGATCTCTGTGAATAGGGATGTGTAGATACGAATACTTTAAGTCTACGGTAGTCATATATTGACCCTCCTGGATCAGATGTAGAATAGTCCGAATAGTCTCCATCTTGAATGATGGAACTTTGAGGAACTTGTTTAGAATTTTGAGATCCAAGATTGGTCTGAAAGTTCCCTCTTTCTTGGGAAGCACAAACAGTTTTGAATAAAACCTGGTTAGGTCTCCAGACTAACTTGGATTGGGCAAAATTCCCCTCTTGTTTTGTAGCAGAGGAAGCTGAAGAGGGACCACTCTTGAAGTTACGAAAGGAACGAAAATTATTTTGTTTGGCCCTCATCTTATTTGATCTGTCCTGAGGGAGGGTATGAACTTTCCCTCCAGTGATGTCTGAAATAATCTCCTTCAGTTCAGGCCCGAATAGGGTCTTAAATTTGAAAGGAATGTTTAAAAGTTTAGATTTAGATGACACATCAGCAGACCAGGACTTAAGCCATAACGCCCTGCGTGCTAAAATGGCAAAAACAGAATTTATGTTTACCTGATAAATTTCTTTCTCCAACGGTGTGTCCGGTCCACGGCGTCATCCTTACTTGTGGGATATTCTCTTCCCCAACAGGAAATGGCAAAGAGCCCAGCAAAGCTGGTCACATGATCCCTCCTAGGCTCCGCCTACCCCAGTCATTCGACCGACGTTAAGGAGGAATATTTGCATAGGAGAAACCATATGGTACCGTGGTGACTGTAGTTAAAGAAAATAAATTATCAGACCTGATTAAAAAACCAGGGCGGGCCGTGGACCGGACACACCGTTGGAGAAAGAAATTTATCAGGTAAACATAAATTCTGTTTTCTCCAACATAGGTGTGTCCGGTCCACGGCGTCATCCTTACTTGTGGGAACCAATACCAAAGCTTTAGGACACGGATGAAGGGAGGGAGCAAATCAGGTCACCTAAATGGAAGGCACCACGGCTTGCAAAACCTTTCTCCCAAAAATAGCCTCAGAAGAAGCAAAAGTATCAAACTTGTAAAATTTGGTAAAAGTGTGCAGTGAAGACCAAGTCGCTGCCCTACATATCTGATCAACAGAAGCCTCGTTCTTGAAGGCCCATGTGGAAGCCACAGCCCTAGTGGAATGAGCTGTGATTCTTTCGGGAGGCTGCCGTCCGGCAGTCTCGTAAGCCAATCTGATGATGCTTTTAATCTAAATAGAATTTTAGAGCGCGAACAACATCCAAATTGTGCAACAAACGTTCCTTCTTTGAAACTGGTTTCGGACACAGAGAAGGTACGATAATCTCCTGGTTAATGTTTTTGTTAGAAACAACTTTTGGAAGAAAACCAGGTTTAGTACGTAAAACCACCTTATCTGCATGGAACACCAGATAAGGAGGAGAACACTGCAGAGCAGATAATTCTGAGACTCTTCTAGCAGAAGAAATCGCAACTAAAAACAACACTTTCCAAGATAATAACTTAATATCAACGGAAAGTAAGGGTTCAAACGGAACCCCCTGAAGAACTGAAAGAACTAAATTGAGACTCCAAGGAGGAGTCAAAGGTTTGTAAACAGGCTTGATTCTAACCAGAGCCTGAACAAAGGCTTGAACATCTGGCACAGCTGCCAGCTTTTTGTGAAGTAATACCGACAAGGCAGAAATCTGTCCCTTCAGGGAACTTGCAGATAATCCTTTTTCCAATCCTTCTTGAAGGAAGGATAGAATCCTAGGAATCTTAACCTTGTCCCAAGGGAATCCTTTAGATTCACACCAACAGATATATTTTTTCCAAATTTTGTGGTAAATCTTTCTAGTTACAGGCTTTCTGGCCTGAACAAGAGTATCGATAACAGAATCTGAGAATCCTCGCTTCGATAAAATCAAGCGTTCAATCTCCAAGCAGTCAGCTGGAGTGAAACCAGATTCGGATGTTCGAACGGACCCTGAACAAGAAGGTCTCGTCTCAAAGGTAGCTTCCAAGGTGGAGCCGATGACATATTCACCAGATCTGCATACCAAGTCCTGCGTGGCCACGCAGGAGCTATCAAGATCACCGACGCCCTCTCCTGATTGATCCTGGCTACCAGCCTGGGGATGAGAGGAAACGGCGGGAACACATAAGCTAGTTTGAAGGTCCAAGGTGCTACTAGTGCATCCACTAGAGCCGCCTTGGGATCCCTGGATCTGGCCCCGTAGCAAGGAACTTTGAAGTTCTGACGAGAGGCCATCAGATCCATGTCTGGAATGCCCCACAGGTGAGTGACTTGGGCAAAGATTTCCGGATGGAGTTCCCACTCCCCCGGATGCAATGTCTGACGACTCAGAAAATCCGCTTCCCAATTTTCCACTCCTGGGATGTGGATAGCAGACAGGTGGCAGGAGTAAGACTCCGCCCATAGAATGATTTTGGTCACTTCTTCCATCGCTAGGGAACTCCTTGTTCCCCCCTGATGGTTGATGTACGCAACAGTTGTCATGTTGTCTGATTGAAACCGTATGAACTTGGTCCTCGCTAGCCGAGGCCAGGCCTTGAGAGCATTGAATATCGCTCTCAGTTCCAGAATATTTATCGGTAGAAGAGATTCTTCCCGAGACCAAAGACCCTGAGCTTTCAGGGATCCCCAGACCGCGCCCCAGCCCATCAGACTGGCGTCGGTCGTGACAATGACCCACTCTGGTCTGCGGAACGTCATCCCTTGAGACAGATTGTCCAGGGACAGCCACCAACGGAGTGAGTCTCTGGTCCTCTGATTTACTTGTATCTTCGGAGACAAGTCTGTATAGTCCCCATTCCACTGACTGAGCATGCACAGTTGTAATGGTCTTAGATGAATGCGCGCAAAAGGAACTATGTCCATCGCCGCTACCATCAACCCGATCACTTCCATGCACTGAGCTATGGAAGGAAGAGGAACGGAATGAAGTATCCGACAAGAGTCTAGAAGTTTTGTTTTTCTGGCCTCTGTTAGAAAGATCCTCATTTCTAAGGAGTCTATAATTGTTCCCAAGAAGGAAACCCTTGTTGACGGGGATAGAGAACTCTTTTCCACGTTCACTTTCCAGCCGTGAGATCTGAGAAAGGCCAGGACGATGTCCGTGTGAGCCTTTGCTTGAGGAAGGGACGACGCTTGAATCAGAATGTCGTCCAGGTAAGGTACTACTGCAATGCCCCTTGGTCTTAGCACCGCTAGAAGGGACCCTAGTACCTTTGTAAAAATCCTTGGAGCAGTGGCTAATCCGAAAGGAAGCGCCACGAACTGGTAATGTTTGTCCAGGAATGCGAACCTTAGGAACCGATGATGTTCCTTGTGGATAGGAATATGTAGATACGCATCCTTTAAATCCACCGTGGTCATGAATTGACCTTCCTGGATGGAAGGAAGAATAGTTCGAATGGTTTCCATCTTGAACGATGGAACCTTGAGAAACTTGTTTAAGATCTTGAGATCTAAGATTGGTCTGAACGTTCCCTCTTTTTTGGGAACTATGAACAGATTGGAGTAGAACCCCATCCCTTGTTCTTTTAGTGGAACAGGATGAATCACTCCCATTTTTAACAGGTCTTCTACACAATGTAAGAACGCCTGTCTTTTTATGTGGTCTGAAGACAACTGAGACCTGTGGAACCTCCCCCTTGGGGGAAGTCCCTTGAATTCCAGAAGATAACCCTGGGAGACTATTTCTAGCGCCCAAGGATCCAGAACATCTCTTGCCCAAGCCTGAGCGAAGAGAGAGAGTCTGCCCCCCACCAGATCCGGTCCCGGATCGGGGGCCAATATTTCATGCTGTCTTGGTAGCAGTGGCAGGCTTCTTGGCCTGCTTTCCCTTATTCCAGCCTTGCATTGGTCTCCAAGCTGGCTTGGCTTGAGAAGTATTACCCTCTTGCTTAGAGGACGTAGCACTTTGGGCTGGTCCGTTTTTACGAAAGGGACGAAAATTAGGTCTATTTTTCGCCTTGAAAGGCCGATCCTGAGGAAGGGCGTGGCCCTTACCCCCAGTGATATCCGAGATAATCTCTTTCAAGTCAGGGCCAAACAGCGTTTTCCCCTTGAAAGGAATGTTTAGTAGCTTGTTCTTGGAAGACGCATCAGCCGACCAAGATTTCCACCAAAGCGCTCTGCGCGCCACAATAGCAAACCCCGAATTCTTAGCCGCTAACCTAGCCAATTGCAAAGTGGCGTCTAGGGTGAAAGAATTAGCCAATTTGAGAGCATTGATTCTGTCCATAATCTCCTCATAAGGGGGAGAATCACTATCGAGCGCCTTTATCAGCTCATCAAACCAGAAACATGCGGCTGTAGTGACAGGGACAATGCATGAAATTGGTTGTAGAAGGTAACCCTGCTGAACAAACATCTTTTTAAGCAAACCTTCTAATTTTTTATCCATAGGATCTTTGAAAGCACAACTATCTTCTATGGGTATAGTGGTGCGTTTGTTTAAAGTAGAAACCGCTCCCTCGACCTTGGGGACTGTCTGCCATAAGTCCTTTCTGGGGTCGACCATAGGAAACAATTTTTTAAATATGGGGGGAGGGACGAAGGGAATACCGGGCCTTTCCCATTCTTTATTAACAATGTCCGCCACCCGCTTGGGTATAGGAAAAGCTTCTGGGAGCTCCGGCACCTCTAGGAACTTGTCCATTTTACATAGTTTCTCTGGGATGACCAACTTTTCACAATCATCCAGAGTGGATAATACCTCCTTAAGCAGAATGCGGAGATGTTCCAACTTAAATTTAAATGCAATTACATCAGGTTCAGCCTGTTGAGAAATGTTCCCTGAATCAGTAATTTCTCCCTCAGACAAAACCTCCCTGGCCCCCTCAGATTGGGTTAGGGGTCCTTCAGAGATATTAATATCAGCGTCGTCATGCTCTCCAGTAACTAAAACAGAGCAGCCACGCTTACGCTGACAAGGGTTCATTTTGGCTAAAATGTTTTTGACAGAATTATCCATTACAGCCGTTAATTGTTGCATAGTAAGGAGTATTGGCGCGCTAGATGTACTAGGGGCCTCCTGAGTGGGCAAGACTCGTGTAGACGAAGGAGGGAATGATGCAGTACCATGCTTACTCCCCTCACTTGAGGAATCATCTTGGGCATCATTGTCATTATCACATAAATCACATTTATTTAAATGAACAGGAATTCTGGCTTCCCCACATTCAGAACACAGTCTATCTGGTAGTTCAGACATGTTAAACAGGCATAAACTTGATAATAAAGTACAAAGAACGTTTTAAAATAAAACCGTTACTGTCACTTTAAATTTTAAACTGAACACACTTTATTACTGCAATTGCGAAAAAACATGAAGGAATTGTACAAATTTTCACCACAGTGTCTTAAAGCCTTAAAAGTATTGCACACCAAATTTGGAAGCTTTAACCCTTAAAATAACGGAACCGGAGCCGTTTTAACACTTTAACCCCTTTACAGTCCCTGGTATCTGCTTTGCTGAGACCCAACCAAACCCAAAGGGGAATACGATACCAAATGAAGCCTTCAGAAAGCCTTTTCTAAGTATCAGAGCTCCTCTCACATGCGACTGCATGCCATGCCTCTCAAAAACAAGTGCGCCACACCGGCGCGAAAATGAGGCTCTGCTTATGCTTAGGGAAAGCCCCAGAGAAATAAGGTGTCTAATACAGTGCCTGCCGATATTATAATATCAATATACCCAGATAAAATGATTCCTCAAGGCTAAATATGTTTTAAAACTGAATCGATTTAGCCCAAAAAAGTCTACAATCTTAATAAGCCCTAGTGAAGCCCTTATTTACCATCGTAATAAAATATGGCTTACCGGATCCCATAGGGAAAAATGACAGCTTCCAGCATTACATCGTCTTGTTAGAATGTGTCATACCTCAAGCAGCAAGAGACTGCACACTGTTCCCCCAACTGAAGTTAATTGCTCTCAACAGTCCTGTGTGGAACAGCCATGGATTTTAGTTACGGTGCTAAAATCATTTTCCTCATACAAACAGAAATCTTCATCTCTTTTCTGTTTCTGAGTAAATAGTACATACCAGCACTATTTAAAAATAACAAACTCTTGATTGAATAATAAAAACTACAGTTAAACACTAAAAAACTCTAAGCCATCTCCGTGGAGATGTTGCCTGTACAACGGCAAAGAGAATGACTGGGGTAGGCGGAGCCTAGGAGGGATCATGTGACCAGCTTTGCTGGGCTCTTTGCCATTTCCTGTTGGGGAAGAGAATATCCCACAAGTAAGGATGACGCCGTGGACCGGACACACCTATGTTGGAGAAACCTGAATTCTTTGCCACTAATTTAGCCAGTTGAAAAGCGGCATCTGTAATAAAAGCCAACTTAAGTGCCTTAATTCTGGCCATAATTTCCTCTAATGGAGTCTCCATTTGAAGAGCCTCAAACCAGAAAGCAGCTGCAGTCGTTACAGGAACAATGCACGCAATAGGTTGGAGAGAAAAACCTTGATGAACAAACGTTTTCTTCAGGAGACCCTCTAATTTTTTATCCATAGGATCTTTGAAAGCACAACTGTCCTCAATAGGTATAGTTGTACGCTTAGACAGAGTAGAAATAGCTCCCTCCACCTTAGGAACTGTCTGCCATGAGTCCCTTATGGTATCAGATATGGGAAACATTTTCTTAAAAACAGGAGGGGGAGTGAACGTAATACCTTGTCTATCCCACTCCTTAGCAATAATATTCACAATCCTCTTAGGGACTGGAAAAACATCAGTCTAAACAGGAGCCTCTAAGTATCTATCCATTTTACACAATTTCTCTGGGACCACTATAGGGTCACAATCATCGAGAGTTGCTAATACCTCCCTAAGCAATAAGCGGAGGTGTTCAAGCTTAAATTTAAATGTCGTCATATCAGAATCTGTCTGAGGAAGTGTCTTTCCTGAATCATAAATTTCTCCCTTAGATAACAAATCCCTCGCCCCTTCAGAGTATTGTGAGGGCATATCAGAAACGGCTACTAAAGCGTGAGATGGCTCCGCATTTTTCCTTAACCCAGAGCTGTCCCGCTTTCCTTGTAAACCAGGCAGTTTGGATAAAACCTCAGTGAAGGTTGTATTCATAACTGTGGCCATGTCTTGTAAAGTAAATGAATGTGACGCACTAGAGGTACTTGGCGTCACTTGTGCGGGCGTTACTGGTTGTGACACTTGGAGAGAGCTAGATGGCGAACCCTCATTTACTTCTGACTGAGAATCATCTATTGCTCTATTTTTAAGTGCTAATATATGTTATTTATAATTTATAGACATATCAGTACATTTGGGACACATTCTAAGAGGGGGTTCCACAATGGCTTCCAAACATATTGAACAAGGATTTTCCTTGGTATCAGACATGTTAAACAGGCTAGTAATGTAACAAGCAAGCTTGGAAAACACTGTAATCAAAGTAAATAACACTGCACAAGTTCTGCAAAACAGTGTAAAAAAGCAGTCAACTTAACGAAATTTTTACAGTATTATCTTACAGCCTTAGTAACTTTGCACAACTATGCAAATAAACAATTAACCCCTTAATGGCAAAACCGGATTGCAAAAACGTAAAAACCGGTAAAAAAAAGACTTTCAGCACCTTGCCACAGCTCTGCTGTGGCGCCTACCTGCCCTTCAGAACGATTTGTGGGGGAAAAAACTCCTTTAAAGCCCTCAAACACAGCAGGAGCAATTGGATGATTTTTAAGGAAAAGAAACTGCGCAACTGAGGCGCGAAAATAGGCCCCTCCCACCTCACTCGATGTTTTGAGGCCTATTAGAAAAACACCTGAGTGTCTCTTAATTAACCATGTGGGTTAAAAAACCCTAACAAAAGCCACAAAGACCCCTTCAGTCACTTCAAAAAAACGTTATAATTGCATCATTTACTGAACAAACAAAAAACGTTTTTTTCCTAACAGTGTCACCAGTAACAAATGAGCCCTTCAAGCAAGCTGAAATTCCTATCCAAGAGTCTGAATACAGCTTACCCTTTCCCCATGGGGATATTGCCAGCCTTTTCTAGAATAAACAGTCTGTCTAGAAAAACAGACTGAACATACCTCATATGCAGCTTAGCATGCAAACCGTTCCCCCAACTCAAGTTTTCCTGTACGCTTCAGCCCTTGTGAGAAAAGCAGTGGATCTTAGTTACAAAGTGCTAAGATCATAATCCTCCTTGCAGAAATCTTCATCTCTTTTTCTGCCAAAGAGTAAATAGTACACACCGGCACCATTTAAAATAAACTTTTGCTTGAGAAATAAAAAACTAACATTTTTGTCACCACACTCACTCTGCACTTCCTAGTTACTTAGAGTAGGCAAAGAGAATGACTGGGGGTGTAGCTAAGGGGGAGCTGCCACAGCTGCTGTGGGTGCTGTCTTTGCCACTTCCTGTAGGGGAGGAGAATATCCCACAAGTAAGGATGAATCCGTAGACTCGATACATCTTACAAGAGAAAAATGAAACGATCTTATCAGAATCTACGCCGTGGAACAGGAACATGGCCCTTCAAGTGTGACAGGTCATAGCATCGCTCCTGACATGAACTTGAGAGAAGAAAGCAATCTGCGAAACTAGTCAACGCCGATTGCTGTAGGAGTTTTTAATATGAGTCGGGATGGTGTCGCAGAGGAGAACTCTCCCTGTATCTCTGGACTCTAACTTTCACCCAGGCCCTCAGAGAGAAGCTTATAGGGCTACTTAAAACTCCTGTCCCATTGCTTAGAGTAGTACCCTCCATAAGATGCAAAACAAATTCTGGACACTTCTCTGCCAACCTCCTGGGACGAAAGGCAAAGAATGACTGGGGGATAAGGGAAGTGGGAGGAGTATTTAAGCCTTTGGCTGGGGCGTCTTTGCCTCCTCCTGGTGGCCAGGTTCTTATTTCCCAAAAGTAATGAATGCGGCTGTGGACTCTTTACCATTAGGAAGAAAAAAAATAAAACAAAAAAAAAAATTTTATATATATATATATATATATATATATATATATATATATATATATATATATATATATATATATATATAGTCTCTTTCTTTCGTAATAAAAAGGACAGACGTATGATTTTAACTTTGTATCAGGAAGAAATCTCAGTACTTTGTTAATGGATCGTCTGCTGAAATGAAAGGAACAGTAAACCAAAACAATACTACTGCATTTCAATCTATGTGTCACATTGAAGTCTAAATCAATTTACTCTTTGTATAGATTTTTAATTTTAAGCAAGCGGTTGTCCAGTTCTGTATGGTTTTCTTTTCTCTCCTTATCACAAAGCTATTGAACACTACAATACATCTGCTTTACACACAAGGGTCCAACTGCACAGCAATATAACCAGCTGCTTAAAAGAGATCTATATGGAGGGTTAATAAGTTAAGCAATAAGGTTTTTTTTATAAATTCAGACGTGTCATGTGTTTACACTGCAAAGATTAATTTGTAGTAGTGTTAGGTTTATTGATCCTTTCAATTTTCCCAGAAGATGTGATAAAAGCGATAGATACCTTTTACGGTTCATACATTTAAATTGATTTATTTAAACTGCGGCAAGATGGGAGGTTCTTTGGTTAGGCCTTTATCTGTATTAAAGATTATAGTAATGCAAGTTTGATTTATTAAAGCTATGTACGCATATAGCAATGGACCTATGTAGTTTTAACGTTTTACTTTTTTCTGGTCTAATGACATTTTTGCATCAGCATAAAAGAATATGTAGGGTTTCTCTCGCCAATACTTTAAAGTACTATTATAAGGTACTGTGCTAGCCGACATGGCAGGCTGTTAACGAATAGTTACAATTCAGCAAAGTTCCTGGTTATGTATTTTATATAAACACATTTGAAAAACAATTCCATTGCCATTTATCAGACTACCATCATCATTCCAGGTGGTACCAGTGGCCTTCATATTTATCTATACATATACAAAAAGAATAGTGTTTTCCCCCCAGTAGCTGAACAAGTGCTAATTAAAGGATAATCATAAATTCAGAACTATCCCATCTGATGTACGTCGCTTATAAACCCAGACGTTAAGTTTCCTCTCAATACTGTTTAAAGGACAGCTTTTTAAATGCTTTGCTCCAGTACTCCTATCTGAGGATGTTATTCTCTATGAAGAACTGAAGGTAACATATATATTCCATTGTTTTGTGTTCACACAGAAAATAGTCTAAACTGATTTCAATTGCTTTCCAAGCACTGCAGCGTTCTCCCAACTTCTGTCTGCAACATCATAGTTCATTGTTTAGAAACGCATGTTTAGCTATTAACAATTACCTCAATGCTCTCTGTGAAAACAGCAACTTGAGAGGTGTGAACCATCTCCAATTCTTGAATTTGTATCTGCAAAGCTCTTTTCTGTCGTTCAGCCTCTGAGAGATCAAATTCCAATCTGCATACAAAATAGAAAGTTACATAGTGTACAGTGCATGGGAGACTAAAATAATATCCCTTATTAGATCAATGACTTTTGTTATTAAGTTGAAAGAGAAAATAATGGTTACGCACCTAGGCACTGTATCAGCAAGAAGCTTATTTTGTTTCCGAATTTTTTGATCCCTGGTAAAGAAAATAATGGATTCCAATACAAATGTTAGCAATAAAAGTAAGCTTTATCTCATAATCAGGAATGTATAAAGCATTATAGTCCCTTTTAAAGTAGGACAGATGGAATTGTGCTCTGTAAAAATGTTATTAATGATGATTTAAAGTCTCACCGAGTATTTGCTTCGTCAAGCTCTTTTTCTAAAAGTTTCAAAGATAAATCCTTATCAGACAGTTTCTCCACCAGATCAGAATTGTCCTGTTTCAGTTGATCAACTTCACACTCCAGTTTACATAGCTGCTCCATCAGGGTTCCCAATTCTGGAAAGGAAAAAAAAAAAAAAAAAAACACATAAAATTGGAAGACACCCCCTTTTAGAAAACGGCAACAAGATTTTAGTGTTTCCTTGTCCTTTGTTAATATACCCTTTTAAAAATATTGCAGAGAGAAGATATAAAGCTTCATAATGAAGGTTAACTGTATCTGGTTTTTGGTCACCTGCACATGTGCTCACAGGTACAAAAGCGTGGTTTCCTTTCTCCAATACGGAATACAGAGCATCACAAGTTAAGGCTGTGACACACTGCAAGCGGAGCGACGCGAGACGAAGTAGCTGCTTCGCTCCTCGTCGCATCGCTTCTGAAGTTCAGATATTTCATCTCTGAGCGCTCAGCTACACAACCTGATGCAGCAGAGTGCTCAGAGATGAAAAGGCAGGACACACTGAGCGCACACAGCTGCATGTACACGCTGCGCGTCGCTCTGCTTGCAGTGTGTCACAGCCTTTATTCAAGCCAGTGAGAGTACTAACCATATTTTTGTTCCAGGAACAAATTGGTATATTATACTTTTCCTTTTCTGTTACATTTATAAAGTTTTCTACTGAGCATGTTACTTTAATGTTCTGCCCACATACTGTGATATTCTGACAAATGTCATATAGTGGCCAGTTCCCAAGAATACAAACCAGAAGCAAGACGAGTGGCCTCCAGTGTCTTCTGATCACTTTGAGATTTAATATCTTCTAGCTGATTGTACATCTACAATAACAAAAGCACAAGACTAAGAACAGGAGAAAAAGAGAAAAACCTTTATCCAAACTGCTAAGGACCAGAAATGGTTTGGATTTCGGAATATTTGTATCTTTAAAATAGGACAGTTTGGAGAAGGGATGGAACAAGTGTAACCAATAATATGTTATTTAGGCGATATTTACAGGTAATACGATAGCTTATACATGCAACCTAAAGGTTACATATCATCTTAATACTTTTGTATACATAGTACCCTCACAAAGAACAGTAATGTAAACGGAAAGGCAATAGTTTTAAATTAAATATAGACCATTATTTACATTTTAGAACACAGAAATAAAAACAAGACACAAGCAGAGAAGACAGACTTACAGATAATTTTATGTTTTAAAAATTGAAAGGAAAAAAAAAAAAACTTGGATTTCAGGATAAGTTTGAATTATAGAATTCTGCATTTGGGAGCTTTGTACCTATATGTATGTATAATAGTATATATACAAATACATATATATCCTGATTTCTCAGCCTCTTTCAATGGGTGTCCCATCCTAACCTCATCAACAATGCTAAACTGGGAGCTTCTAAGTAAGTTTTTAAAATGTTTTATACTGGATTTTTTTTAATCGGTATCTTTGCATATTCTTCTTTTCTAGTAGTGTCCAATACATTCAGTTATATGAAAATTGTTGTATACTGTCCCTTTAAAGTCCATTCAAGCGTTCATACTCACTTCTTCCTTTTCCAAGAAGGCTCGATCTCTTTCAATCTTCATGGCTTCATATTCCTGCACAGAAGACTGTGTCCTCTTTTTCATAACCTCAAATAAATGCCAATGCTTGGACATCAGCTCCCTTGCTTGGGACAACTGCAAACAAAAAAAGGAAAGAAATTACTGCAATGTAGAAAAATTAGTCTATAAAACACGACTTTCAAACAATTTGTTAATATTCATTACCTGTAATTTCACGTGACTTTGGGAATCTTCCATTTCTGAGCAAACCAACTGTGCTCTTTTAGAAAACTTCCCTATCACTTCATTATGGGACAGCTGCAGGAAGAAATACAAGGAGAAAACTATTTTTTTTACTAGTCACAGGCTAATGGACTAGAACAGGGCTCGTCAAACCCTAGTGTGTGGTTATAATTATATTTAAAAAATTATAGCAGATGTTTGAAACAAACTCTTATCTTTAGCATTGAGCATACCATAATTATACTATTTTTTATTCCCATGACTGGAATTTGTTTTGATTGGTAGACTAGAGAGTTAATTTTGTTCACACCAGTGTATTTATTTTTAAATTACAGAGAAATATTCTAGGTTAAAGAAAAATTAAGCTCAAAATGAATTCCACTGAAAATCAATGCAGCATATATTTAATATTTTTATTGCTTTTTGTTAAATAACCTCTGTAAATCATTCTATACCCCAAGATAGGCTAGAGTGCATGCTAAACTATTAAAAAAGGGTGATTAAAAACATCTGTGTAAAAAAAGGAAATTTATGCTTACCTGATAAATTTATTTCTTTTTTGACACAATGAGTCCATGGATCATCTTAATTACTAATGGGATATTCACCTCCTGGTCAGCAGGAGGGGGCAAAGAGCACCACAGCAGAGCTGTTAAATAGCTCCTCCCTTCCCTCCCACTCCAGTCATTCGACAAAAGTTAGGAAGAGAAAGGAAAATCCAAGGTGCAGAGGTGTCTGAAGTTTATAATACCCAACAACCTGTCTTACAAGAACAGGGCGGGCCGTGGACTCATCTTGTCAAAAAAGAAATAAATTTATCAGGGAAGCATGAATTTTCTTTTCTCTTTTAGGACACGATGAGTCCACGGATCATCTTAATTACTAATGGGATTCAATACCCAAGCTAGAGTACACAGATTATACGGGAGGGACAAGACAGGAAACCTAAACGGAAGGCACTACTGCTTGAAGAAACTTTCTCCCAAAAGCGGCCTCAGCCGAGGCAAAAGTGTGAAGGGAAGACCAAGTTGCAGCCTTGCAAATCTGTTCCACAGAAACTTCATTTTTGAATGCCCATGAGGAAGCAACAGCCCTCGTGGAATGAGCCGTAACCCTCTCGGGAGGCTGCTGTCCAGCAGTCTCATATGCAAAACGTATGATACTCTTCAGTCAAAAAGAAAGAGAAGTAGCCGTAGCTTTCTGTCCCTTACGTTTTCCTGAGAAAATCACAAACAAAGAAAAAGACTGACGGAAGTCCTTAGTCCAAATTGTGCAGAAGTCGTTCTGAGAAGGAGGATTAGGAAACAAAGAAGGAACAACAATCTCCTGATTAATGTTCCAATCAGAAACAACCTTAGGAAGAAATCCTAATTTAGTACGTAAAACTACCTTATCTGAATGGAAAATTAGGTAAGGAGACTCGTACTGCAATGCCAAGAGCTCTGACACTCTACGAGCAGAAGAAATAGCAACAAGAAATAAAACTTTCCAAGATAACAACTTAATATCTAAGGAATGCATAGGCTCAAAAGGAGCCCCTTGCAGAACTTTGAGAACTAAATTAAGACTCCATGGGAGAAGTAACTGGTTTGAACACAGGCCTGATCCTGACTAAGGCCTGACAAAAACATTGTCCATCTGGGACATCCGCCAGACGTTTGTGTAACAAAATAGGTAAGGCCGAGATTTGACCCTTTAGGGAAATAGTCGATAAACCCTTCTCCAAACCTTCTTGTAGAAAAGACAGAATTCTAGGAATCCTAACGCCACTCCATGAGTAGCCCTTTGATTCACACCAATAGAGATATTTACGCCAAATTTTATGGTAAATCCTTCTAGTTACAGGCTTACGAGCCTGAATCATGGTCTCTATGACCAAGTCAGAGAACCCCGCTTGGATAAAATTAATCGTTCAATCTCCAAGCAGTCAGCTTCAGAGAAACTTGATTTGGGGGAAGGAAGGGCCCCTGAATTAGAAAGTCCTTCCTCAACGGGAGTCTCCAAGGTGGCAGAGATGTCATCTCCACCAGATCTGCATACCAAATCCTGCGAAGCCAAGCCGCTGCTATGAGGATCACCAAGGCCCTCTCCTGTTTGATTCGAGCAAAATTACCAGAGGAAGAAGAGCAAATGGAAGAAATAGGTATGCTAGACTGAAGTTCCATGGAACCGCCAGAGCATCTATTAGTTCCGTCTGGGGGTCCCTGGACCTCGACCCGTATCTCGGGAGCTTGGCATTCTGTTGGGATGCCATGGGATCCAATTCCAGCTGACTCCCCTTGAGAATCAAGTTGGAGAACACTTCCGGATGGAGTTTCCACTCCCCCGGATGAAAAGTCTGTCTGCTCAGGAAATCCGCCTCCCAGTTGTCCACCCCTGGGAAGATCGCCGATAGGCAACAAGAGTGGGCTTCCGACCACTGTATTATTTTGGATACCTCTGTCATCGCTAAGGAACTCCTCGTTCCTCCCTCATGATTGATGTAAGCTACTGAAGTTATGTTGTCCGACTGGAACCTGATAAACCGGAGTGAGGCTAACTGGGGCCAGGCCAGAAGGGAGATCGCTCTCAGTTCCAGAATGTTAATAGGAAGAACAGATTCTGAGAAGGCAGAAGTCTGTTGTCACAATCACGCAAGAGGGTCTGCGAAAGCAAGTTTCCTGGGAGAGATGATCTGGAAACAACCAACATTGGAGGGAATCCCTTGTCTCCTGCTCCAGTAGTATTCAAGGAGACAAGTCCGCATAATCTCTGTTCCATTGCCTGAGCATGCTTAACTGCAGAGGTCTGAGATGGAACCGGGCAAACAGGATGAGGTCCATTGCCGACACCATAAGCCCTATTACTCCATGCACCGAGCCACTGACAGGCGAGGAGTGGACTGAAGGACTAGGCAAGTATCGGTAATCTTTGATTTTCTGACTTCTGTCAGAAAAAATTTCATAGACAAAAAATCTATTATGGTTCCTAAGAAAGTTACCCTTGTGTTTGGAACAAAGGAACTCTTTTCCAAATTTACCTTCCACCCGTGAGATCGTAGGAAGGACAACACCAAGTCCGTGTGAGATCTTGCTAGTTGAAAGGATGGCGCAAGGACTAGGATGTCGTCCAGATAGGGCGCCACTACAATGCCCTGTGATCGAAGCACCGCCAACAGAGATCCCAGAACCTTTGTGAAAATTCTGGAAGCTGTGGCAAGACCGAAAAGGAAGAGCCACAAACTGGAAGTGTTTGTCCAGAAAGGCAAATCTTAGTAACTTGTGATTATCCCTGTGAATGGGAACATGTAGGTACGTGTCCTTTAAATCCACTGTTGTCATGAATTGACCCTCTTGTATCAAGGGGAGAATGGAATGAATAGTTTCCATCTTGAAGGACAGTACCCTGAGAAATTTGTTTAGACTGGAGTTCAAAATTTGTTCTGAAGGTTCCCTCCTTGGGAACCACAAACAGATTGGAATAAAATCCCAGACCCTGTTCCTGTACTATAATGGGGACAATCACTCCCAGGGCGGAGAGGCATAGTGTAAGAACGCCTCTCTTTTTGTCTGGTCTGCAGATAATCTTGAAGGCAGAAACCTGCCTCTGGGAGGAAAACTTTTGAACTCCAGTTTGTATCCCTGAGACACAATTTCTATTGCCCAGGGATCTTGAACATCTCAAACCCAAACCTGAGAGAAGAATAAAAGTCTGCCCCCTGGACTTCCGGTGGGCGGGCGCTGTGAATGGAAGCAGGGGAAAGGAGCTCCGGACCTTAAGCCACTGTAACTTAACAAATCCTAAAGTATTAGCCCAAAACTAGCCACATTCCTTGGCAGGGGTCACCTACTCCTGTCCGGAGTGACATCGTTATCGGCAAGGAGTCTACCACCTGACTCCCCCACCGCGGAGCACCGCTTGAAAGAAGCAGAAGGAGAGTGGCGGCAGTGAGCCGTCCTGTAGCAACCCAAGACTCAAATCGGAGGGCAGCGACAGAGATACAAATCACCTACCAGTGACCTCCGGCGACAAAGACAGGCAGGTCTGGTCGAGAGGGTGAGTTTGAGCTTTGGCGGCAAAACGCCATCTTGCCTTACCGGAGGGGATAGAGAAGGAGAGTGACGCACATACAGCGCAGCGAACTCCCCGGCAAAACAAAGCTAAATCCCAGGGGCAAAACTACATTAATAGGCTGGGCAGACTAGACATGGAATAACGCAGCTTACAATACCCAGAATAAAAATTACAGGCCCAGGATTAGACTCCTCACTGAGCATAGCAATTCTCCTTCACTAAAAGTAATAAATAAGCAGAAGAAACCAACAGCCCAGTGCCAGCATTAGGTAACTGACATCTCTCGGCACAGCTGCTGCAGGATTGGTAAAGCAAATTACTACTAGCAAGTGGGGTACAATTGCTGGGAGAGAGGGATAAAGAGACATTACAAGTGAAAGTTTGGCTACTAATCCCATACCCCCCTGTAGCTGAGTGATTGAACTGATAGGAACGGCTCTGACCACCTGTTCCCCTGACATCTTCTGGAGGCTCTACAGATATAAACACACAGATAAAGCACAGGGGCCCCGGTGTACAGGACTTAAACCATCTGTGAACACAAGAATCTACCCAATACCGGCTGGGGGGATATCCTCACAGCTCTCTCTGATACCTTTATATAATTATTCGGTGACTGAGGAGGGGACACCGCTCCTAGCCGCAATGCAAGGCTAAATCAAATGGGCATATCCCCCCCCCGCTCACCCACCGCTTATGAAAGCTTGCTAGACACCCTAGGAGACCTGGTACCTTCAGACCTGGCTGCCATTACCCACGTAATTTTCACCTTTTAGTAATGGTGTCACTTCAGTAACGGAGACATCTCAGTAACGGTGCCATCTTTGCAGTACACAGTTGGAATAGCAACTGTGAACCCCCCAGAACTGTATGCAAAAATATTACGACTCTTACTCCAAAAAAACAGACACAATGACAAACAGATTGAAGAATGCAGATAAGAAAAGACACCAGTCAGAGCACCAACAGGCTTCAGGGCAAGTTGAAGATGTGTCACCCATCAGCCTCATGGACACCCACCCAATTGTTACCCAGATCTCAGCATTATTTCTACCAAAAATTGAACAGCTTCAGACAGGCATGGACTCACTCACGGCAGAGGTTAAATCTTTTAATGGTAGACTGACACAGGTGGAGCAAAAGGTAGCAGATGGGGAAACCCGTCAGAGGGAAACTACAACTCAGGTTCACACCCTACAACAGCAGAACGAACGGCTGTGGGCTAAGATTGACGACCTGGAAAACAGGTCACGCCGTAACAATTTGAGGATAGTGGGGGTCTCTGAGTCACTCCCAGGTTCCCAAATAATTGAGTTTGCAGAAAGAACCCTGCCGGGACTGCTTAACATCTCCAAAGAGTATCTACCCTATACAGCAGAAAGAGCACACAGGGTGGGTGACCAGAGGAAGCAAAGTGAAAAAAACCAACCACCAAGGCAAGTCATGGTGAAATACCTCAACTTTAAAGATAAAATATCTATCCTACAAGCATACAGGAAAACTCCACAACTAGAATACAACGGAAAAAGAATCTACCTGTTCCAGGACTATTCTGCGGCAGTAGCTGCCAGAAGACGGGAATTTTCACCGTACTGCAAACAACTTTTAGAACAAGGCCGAACGGCAGCCCTGCTGTTCCCAGCCAGACTGAGACTTCACACTGCAAGAGGACCACTATTCTTTGACTCACCAAGTTTGCTGAAACTTCACCTACAAAGAGAGGGAGAGGAACGACAAATTGCAGATGAAGATGACGCCGCTGCTTAAGCCAGCGGTTGGTGCCAGGTCAATGGACCATATATAATAAAAAACTGGCAAAGCTACAACGCTGAAAACATGTATCCTTGAAAAGTGAGGGGGGGGGGGGCGACCCCCCCTTCTTGTTTCTTGTTTTTTTTCTTGTTTCTTGTTTTTTTTCTTGTTTCTTGTTTTTTTTCTTGTTTCTTGTTTTTTTCTTGTTTCTTGTTTTTCTTTTCGACGAGAACTCAAGTCCTTCGTTACATATTTGGGACTGTTGGAGGAGGGGGCAATTAATCTAATTGTTTCCTGTTATATGTATTGTTTATTGTATGCACTAACCATTTGAATTCAGGGAAGAGCTGACCTGTCCTGCCCAGAGGCGCCACTCCGGGGGGAAGGGAGAAGGTACGGGGGGAATTCCACGTAATAGTGAGTACTGTTTTCCTTACACACTTCATAAAAGGCTCGCACAACAACATATATCCTAGTACCAAGTCCTTAGATCTACACAACTAACAAACACTCACTAGAATCCAAAATGAAACTGACTACATGGAATGTAGGAGGGATCACGTCCCCAATTAAGAGAAAAGTGATACTTAGACAGCTAAACACTATGAGGACGGATATAGCAATATTAGAGGAAACACACCTTTCGCAGAAAGAGCATCAAAAACTCAAGCAGAGCTGGGTGGGGGAGGTTTTATACACCACCTATGAAGGGAAGAGAGCTAGAGGAGTAGCAATTCTTTTCCGTAAAAATCTGAGCTATAAGGTCACGCAAACTGTTATAGACCCGGAGGGAAGATACCTGATAGTCAGACTACAAATAGGAGCATTACATATAGTACTCTGTGGGGTGTATGGCCTCCACACAGAAAAGAAAACATTTCTGACTCAACTACAAACTCAGCTCATCCAGTTTGCAGAGCTCCCAATTGTAATGGGAGGCGACTTCAATATTGCCCCACACACACCAGCAGACAGGTTTCGTAACCCAGACTATGCCCCGCAAAAGACAACAATATGGAAAGGTTCCAAGAGGGAAACCCGTATCTTACTTAACTTCAGACACACCTTATCCCTCTCGGATTTCTGGAGAGATAGAAACCCAGAGGCCCGAGACTACACCTGCCTACATCCAGCGAAAACAACCCTATCCCGCATAGACTACTTCTTAGTTACAAGTTCCTTTTGTCCCCACATAACCGACATCAAAATTGACCCCATAACGATTTCAGATCATGCCCCGGTTTCACTTCACATAGACACAGATGCTCCACACAGACAAGCACACAGGTGGCGATTTCCGTCACACTTATACCACGACCTCAACTTACGTAAATACCTGATAGGGGAATGGTTAACATACAAAGAACTGAACGCACAGCATCTAGGTGACATTTCTCTATTCTGGGAATCAGCAAAGGCGGTGTTGAGAGGGGTGGTTATGGCATATGCGGCCAAAGTTAGGAAAACACGAAGAGCGAGGGGGGACCTACTCTTACGTCAGATACTAAATGCCAGAAACAAATACTTGAGACATCCTACAGAACAGAACAGGAATAAATATAGGGAGGTTAAGGACTTGAGAGACACTTATCTGATACAAACAACGGTTGCTGCCCAAAACCGCTCTCAGGCTAAATATTACAGGTACGGAAACCGTACGGGGAAATTATTGGCTCGGCTTACAAGGTTAGATAGAAAGCCAAACACTATAGTGGCCATCAAGGACAAAGACAATATACTTACTCAAGACTCAGAAATACAACAGGCATTCACCTCATATTACTCTAACTTGTACGACTCTCAGGACATAGACGTAGAAAAGAAAGACGCATTTTGGAGAGAGTTAACATTACCACAGCTAAATGAGGATCAGGTAGGGAAACTCAATGCCCCAATTCAACCCCTGGAAATTACAAAGGCCATCGATTCGCTCCCTCTAGAAAAAACCCCGGGACCTGATGGACTGCCCGGGGAATTCTATAAAATGCTCAGTGGGGAGACGGTGGACACTCTTGCCCTACTATATAACGCAATCCTAGAAGGAAGAGCAAAATTAACCAATAGATTCACAGAAGCAAATATTACAGTCCTCCCCAAACCTGACAGGGACCCCCTACTCACAGCATCCTACAGACCAATCTCCCTGCTAAATTCGGACTATAAACTACTCACCAAAATATTGGCCAATAGGCTGGCGGGGGTACTCCCCCTCCTAGTTCAGGAAGACCAAACCGGGTTTGTTAAGGGAAGGTCCGCGGTTAAAAATATGAGAAAATTGCAATTAGTATTAACACACTTTTGGGAGAGACGGGGCGAGGATCGAGATCAGAATCCGAAAGAGGCCTGCCTGATTCTAGTGGACGCTGAAAAAGCATTCGATAAAATATTATGGGACCATTTATTTACCACCCTGAGACAATTTGGCATACGGGGACCCTATTTGAGAGCTATTGAGACCATATACAACACTCCCCAAGCGGCGATCCTGATAAACGGGAAGCCATCAAAGACATTCTCTCTCAGGAGGGGCACGAGGCAGGGGTGCCCTCTTTCACCCCTCCTGTTTCACCTAGCATTGGAGCCCCTAGCGATTAGGATCAGGAAAGAGACAGCAGGGCTGAGTATAGGCAGGGAGACAATACACCTGTCACTCTTTGCAGACGACATGATACTTTACACAAGAGACCCCAGGGAAAACATCCCTAAAGTACTGAGGGTGATAGCTGAGTTTAGTGATATTTCGGGATACAGGATAAATAAAGATAAGTCTGAACTACTATGGCTACAGAACAATGACCCTAGTGTACCATTAGAAGATAACTTTAAAGTGATCTCACACACATTTAAATATCTAGGTATCAATCTGACTAGAAATCCCACCCAATGGTACGCAGTCAATTTCAAACCACTGTTGCAAAACCTAAAACAGAAACTTTTGACCTGGGCTTCACTACCCCTGACCTTATCGGGGAGAGTGGGGCTTATTAAAATGATCCTGTTCCCTAAGCTCCTCTATACCCTGCAGATGCTCCCTGAGCTGCTGCATAAAAAAGACCTTGGGACACTAAACAGGGACATTCTATATTTCATCTGGAGGGGGAAAAAACACAGAATCAGTTATCAGAAAAAGACTTGTCAACCAGAGCGTGGAGGCTTTGGACTTCCCAACATCGAATATTATAACTGGGCAGCCTTAACAAAGTATGTGATGGACTGGTTGGGGGGGCATTTTACCAATTATGCACTAGAATCAGAAATTATCAAACCATGGTCATTAAAAATGCTCCCACACATGAATCGAGCTCAGGCAGACCCCATACTGGGAGGGGCGGTCTTTTCCGTCACCCCATAAGAGCATGGTGGAAGTTGTGCAGGACACTGGGAGTCTCGCACAATCACACAACTTTTCTGCCCCTTAGGGGTAACCCAGACTTTCCCGCAGGATTCACCACAAAACCATTTAAGCAATGGGAGGAATGGGGGGTTAAGAGCCTAAAGCAAATACTATCAGACGATAGGTCCACAGTCCGCCCATTTATTGAATTACAGAGAGACTATGGTATACCTAACTCGCACCATTTTACCTACCTACAAGTCAAACATTACGTGCAAAATCTCTTGAGAACTGGGAATATGTTAGAAACTGACGGTGACATTTACAAACTCTTGAAGTTGATGAAGGGAGGGATGATCTCTATCTCACATACCTATAACACTCTCCAGTCTAAGCCTAATAAATCAAATATTGAACAGCTGAGAACCGCCTGGGAAAACAGGATAGGCCATAACATTGCAGACGAATATGTAGAGCAAAGCTTTGTAAAGGTGAGGAAGGCTTCTCTCTCAAACGAAATTAGGGAATCCCACACTAAACTAGTTCACAACGCATACATAAGACCCAAAATGTTCCATAAGTGGAAGACAGATGCAATGGGAATATGCCCGAAATGCTCAAACCCTAACCCAGACATACTACACATGATATGGAACTGCCCGCAGTTAACAACATTTTGGGCCATGGCACAGAGGTGGTTGGAAAAGTGTACAGGGGACAAAATCCAGTTGTCAGACGAAATGGTGATTTTCCTACACGCTCAGACAAAGACTAGCCAGCACACAGAGTTCATACACAACGTAATACTACACGCAAGAAAACTCATCCTAAAGCAATGGATGATGCAGGCACCCCCAACCTTCACACAACTCAAGGAAATAGTAAGAAAGCAAATGATATATGAACAACTTGACACTCAGGGGGACATTACACGCAGAACGAAAAAATTTGTAACCAAATGGGAAACCTTTATTCACACGCTAGACCTAGCGCATCAGAAACAGATTATTTACCCATTCAAAGATGCTGAGTTTATATTGAACGCCCAACTACACGGGAAATGGAACTTATTTACGTAGCGGCTCAGACATGATAACAATTGCTTGAGGTGTTACAGGGCTCAGGGCACTGGGAACCCTGGGGTGGCGCCTGGGGTTGAGACAGAGAATAGGCAAGCTCTGGGAGAGGAGAGGATAATTGATTCCTTTGACACATGCATGTTGCATTATACTGGTATGTTTACGTTGCAGAATTCAATAGATATGTGTCTTCTACTATTTCTTTCAGTAAGGGAGATGAACTGGAGATTAGGAGAAGGGGTTATGTTATGAAGGAGGGTGGATAGGTGGAAAATTAAAATTAATGGTGCCACTGCAGTGATTTTGTTTGACAAGTATTGTACTCAGAATGATATGTTATGTAAATCACATCGTTTGTCACTGTATGTGGTACTGGAAAAATAAAGTATTTAAAAAAAAAAAAGTCTGCCCCCTACCAGATCCGGTCCCGGATCAGGGGCATGACCTTCATGCTGTCTTGGACTCAATAGCAGGCTTCTTGGATTGTTTTCCCTTATTCCAAGACTGGTTGGGTCTCCATGCAGGCTTAGATTGTTCCTGCTTAGAGGAGGAAGAGGAAGAATTTTCCTTGAAATTTCAAAAGGAACGAAAATTACTCTGTCGTCCTTGTTTGTTTCTCTTATCTTGAGGAAGAAGATGGCCCTTACCTCCCATGATATCAGAGATAATCTCCTTCAGGCCAGGTCCAAACAAGGTCTTCCCCTTGTAAGGAATCGCTAAAAGCTTAGACTTAGATGACACATCTGCAGACCAAGGCTTTAACCATAAGGCTTTAACCCGAAATCTTAGCTCCCAGTTTGAAAACTTGAAGGGAAGCGTCCGTAATAAAAAGGCATTAGCTAGCTTAAGAGCTTTTATCCCATCTTGGATCTCCTCCAAAGAAGATTCTGTCCTGAGGGCTTCAGACAGAGCATCAAACCAATACGCCGCCGCACTAGTAACGTGGCAATACACACAGCTGGTTGCCATTGCAGACCCTGGTGTACATATATCTTCTTGAGTAAACTCTCTAACTTTTTATCCATAGGATCCTTGAAGGCACAACTATCCTCTATGGGAATAGTAGTTCTCTTAGCTAGGGTGGAAACTGCTCCTTCCACCTTAGGAACTGTTTGCCAAGCCTCTTTGATAGAGTCGGCTATGGGAAACCTCTTCTTAAAAATAGGCGAGGGAGAAAAAGGAACACCCGGTCTCTCCCACTCCTTAGCAATGATCTCATAAGCTCTTTGAGGAACTGGAAACAAGTCTGTATATGAAGAAACCTCAATTTCTGTCCAGTTTACTATACTTCTTAGGGATAACCACAACTGTGGAATCACTGTCGTCCAAGGTAACTAAAACCTCCCTGAGTAACAGCCGAAGGTGTTCTAGTTTAAACCTAAAAGAAACCACCGTTGGAGGTAATAAACTCTCTGAATCTGAAGTTTCCCCTTCAGATGCTACAGCAGTACCCTCTTCGTCGGGTCATTGGAAGGATACATCCGAAATTGCAACAATTGCGTCAGAAACCTTGCTTACTGAATGTCTGATGTTTCTCTTACATTTGCCCAGCAACATTGGAAAGGCAGACAAAGAATCAGAGATAGAAGACATGAGAGAAGCTATGTCTTTTAAATTAACCCCAGAAGGGGCTACAGCGGATGTGCAGGGCACTGCTTGTGAGGGTGGTAAAATTTGGGACGCTTGGGGAGAAAGTTGCAGCATATATTGACCCTCGTCATTAGACTCTTGGACAACATCGGCCCTAGAGGAGATTGGCTCTGAAAAAAATTTTCCCCTATGATTTAAAGTCCTCTCAATACATGAGGGACAGAAAGGGATTGGTGGTTCCACATTGGCGTCAAAACATAAGGAGCAAGTGGCATCTTGCAAGTCCCCTTGGTCCATGCTTGCTCACAATTAGTCAAAAAGCAATTTATGCTTAGCTGATAAATTTCTCTCTCTTGTGATGTATCGAGTCCACGGATTCATCCATACTTGTGGGATATTCTCCTTCCTTACAGGAAGTGGCAAAGAGCGCCCACAGCAGAGCTGTCTATATAGCTCCTCTCTTAGCTCCACCCCCCAGTCATTCGACCGAAGGCTAGGAAGAAAAAGGAGAAACTATAGGGTGCAGAGGTGACTGAATTTTTTTAAATAAAAATATACTACCCGTCTTAAATAAACAGGGCGGGCCGTGGACTCGATACATCACAAGAGAAAGAAATTTATCAGGTAAGCATAAATTCTGTTCTCTTGTAAGATGTATCGAGTCCACTGATTCATCCATACTTGTGCGATACCAATACCAAAGCTTTAGGACACGGATGGAGGGACAAGACAGGTACCTTAAAGGAAAGTCACCACTGCTTGTAGAACCTTTCTCCCAAAAATAGCCTCCGAAGAAGCAAAAGTATCGAATTTGGAAAATTTGGAAAATGTATGAAGCGAAGACCAAGTCGCCGCCTTACAAATCTGTTCAACAGAAGCCTCATTTTTAAAATCCCATGTGGAAGCCACTGCTCTAGTACAATGAGCAGTAATTCTTTCAGGAGGCTGCTGGCCAGCAGTCTCATAAGCCAAACGGATGATGCTTTTCAGCCAAAAGGAAAGAGGTAGCCGTAGCCTTCTGACCTCTCCGCTTACCAGAATAAGCAACAATGAAGATGTTTGACGGAAATCTTTAGTTGCTTGTAAGTAGAACTTTAAAGCACAAACCACATCAAGATTGTGCAACTGACGTTCCTTCTTTGAAGGAGGATTAGGACACAGCGAAGGAACAACAATTTCTTGATTGATATTCCTATTAGAAACCACCTTAGGAAGGAATCTAGGTTTGGTACGCAAAACCACCTTATCTGCATGTAAAACAAGGTAAGGTGAATCACACTGTAAAGCAGATAACTCAGAAACTCTTCGAGCCAAAGAGATAGCTACTAAAAACAACACTTTCCAAGATAGAAGCTTAATATCTATGGAATGCATATGTTCAAACGGAACCCCTTGAAGAACTTTAAGAACTAAGTTCAGGCTCCATGGCGGAGCAACGGGTTCAATTACAAGCTTGATCCTGACGAAAGCCCGACTAAACACTTGAACGTCTGGGACATCTGCCAGAAATTTGTGTAAAAGAATAGACAAAGCAGATATCTGTCCTTTTAAGGAACTAGCTGATAATCCCTTCTCCAATCCGTCTTGGAGAAAAGACAATATTCTAGGAATCCTAATCTTACTCCATGAGTAACCCTTGGATTCACACCAATAAAGATATTTGCGCCAAATCTTATGATAGATTTTCCTGGTGACAGGCTTTCTAGCTTGAATCAGGGTATCAATGACCGACTCAGAGAAACCACGCTTTGATAGAATCAGGCGTTCAATCTCCAAGCAGTCAGACGCAGAAAAATTAGATTTGGATGCTTGAATGGACCTTGGATTAGAAGGTCCTGCCTCATTGGCCGAGTCCACGGTGGAACAGATGACATGTCCACTACGTCTGCATACCAAGTCCTGCATAGCCACGCAGGTGCTATCAGAATCACCGAAGCTCTCTCCTGCTTTATTCTGGCAACCAGACGTGGGAGGAGAGGAAACAGTGGAAATACATAGGCCAGATTGAAGGACCAGGGCACTGCTAGAGTATCTATCAGTACCGCCTGGGGATCGCGGGACCTGGACCCGTAACAAGGAAGTTTTGCGTTCTGACGGGACGCCATCAGATCCAATTCTGGTGTGCCCCATAGCTGAGTCAGCTGGGCAAATACCTCCGGATGGAGCTCCCACTCCCCCGGATGGAAAGTCTGACGACTTAGAAAATCCGCCTCCCAGTTCTCTACCCCTGGGATATGCATTGCTGAGAGATGGCAAGAGTGATCCTCGGCCCATCGGATTATTTGGGTTACCTCCATCATAGAGAACTCTGTGTTCCTCCTTGATTGATATAAGCTACAGTCGTGACGTTGTCCAACTAACATCTGATGAATTTGGCCGCAGCTAGTTGAGGCCATGCCTGAAGCGCATTGAATATCGTTCTCAGTTCTGTGCTTTCAGGGAGTTCAAGACTGCACCCCAGCCTAGCAGCCTGGCATCTGTCGTTACTATGAGCCACTCTGGGCTGCGGAAACACATTCCCTGAGAAAGGTGGTCCTGAGACAACCACCAGAGAAGAGAATCTCTGGTCTCCTGGTCCAGATGCAGTTGAGGAGATAAATCTGCATAATTCCCATTCCACTGTTTGAGCATGCATAGTTGCAGTGGTCTGAGGTGTAGGCGGGCAAAAGGAACTATGTCCATTGCCGCTACCATGAGTCCGATTACCTCCATACACTGAGCCACTGATGGCCGAGGAATGGAATGAAGAGCTCGGCAAGTGGTTAAGAGTTTTGATTTTCTGACCTCAGTCAGAAATATTTTCATTTCTACCAAGTCTATCAGAGTCCCTAGGAAGGAAACTCTTGTGAGAGGGAAGAGAGAACTCTTTTATGTTCACCTTCCACCTGTGAGATCTCAGAAAAGCCAACATGATGTCCGTGTGAGACTTGGCTACCTGGAAAGTTGATGCCTGAATTAAGATGTCGTTTAGATAAGGCGCCACTGCTATGCCCCGCGGTCTTAGAACCGCCAAAAGGGACCCTAGCACCTTTGTGAAAATTCTGGGAGCCGTGGCCAACCCGAAGGGAAGGGCCACAAACTGGTAATGCCTGTCCAGAAAGGCGAATCTGAGGAATTGATGATGATCTCTGTGAATAGGGATGTGAAGATACGCATCCTTTAAATCCACGGTAGTCATATATTGACCCTCCTGGATCAGAGGCAGACTAGTCCGAATAGTCTCCATCTTGAATGATGGTACTCTGAGGAATTTGTTTAGAATTTTGAGATCCAAAATTGGTCTGAAAGTTCCCTCTTTTTTGGGAACCACCAACAGGTTTGAGTAAAACCCTAGCCCTTGTTCCGCTTTTGGAACTGGGCGGATCACTCCCATAGTATGTAGGTCTTCTACACAGCGTAAGAACGCCTCTCTCTTTGTCTGATTTGCAGACAATTGAGAAATGTGAAATCTCCCCCTGGGGGGGGGGGGGGGAGTCTTTGAAGTCTAGAAGATATTCCTGGGACACAATTTCTAAAGCCAGCCCAGTAATCGTGAACATCTCTTGCCCAAGCATGAGCGAAGAGAGAGAGTCTGCCCCCTACTAGATCCGGTCCCGGATCGGGGGCTACCCCTTCATGCTGTCTTAGAGGCAGCTGCAGGCTTCTTGGCCTTTTTACCCTTGTTCCAAACCTGGTTAGGTCTCCAGACTGACTTGGATTAGGCAAAATTCCCCTCTTGCTTTGCAGCAGGGGAAGCTGAAGCGGGACCACCTTTGAAGTTCCGAAAGGAACGAAAAGGATTTTGTTTGGTCCTCATTTTATTTGTTTTATCCTGAGGGAGGGCATGGCCTTTCCCTCCAGTGATGTCTGAAATAATCTCCTTCAGTTCAGGCCCGAATAGGGTCTTTCCTTTGAAAGGGATGTTCAAAAGTTTAGATTTTGATGACACATCAGCAGACCAGGACTTAAGCCATAACGCCCTGCATGCTAAAATGGCAAAACCTGAATTCTTTGCCGCTAATTTAGCCAGTTGGAAAGCGGCATCTGTAATGAAAGAATTAGCCAACTTAAGGGCCTTAATTCTGTCCATAATATCCTCTAATGGAGTCTCCATCTGAAGAGCCTCTTCTAGAGCCTCAAACCAGAAAGCAGCTGCAGTAGTTACAGGAACAATGCACGCAATAGGTTGGAGAAGAAAACCTTGATGAACAAAAATTTTCTTCAGGAGACCCTCTAATTTTTTATCCATAGGATCTTTGAAAGCACAACTGTCTTCGATAGGTATAGTTGTACGCTTAGCAAGAGTAGAAATAGCTCCCTCCACCTTAGGAACAGTCTGCCACGACTCCCGCATGGTGTCAGATATGGGAAACATTTTCTTAAAGACAGGAGGGGGAGCGAACGGAATACCTGGTCTATCCCACTCCTTAGTAACAATATTCACAATCCTCTTAGGGACTGGAAAAACAACATCAGTGTAAACAGGAACCTCTAAGTATTTGTCCATTTTACACAATTTCTCTGGGACCACTATAGGGTCACAATCATCAAGAGTCGCTAATACCTCCCTGAGCAATAAGCGGAGGTGTTCAAGCTTAAATTTAAAGGCCGTCATATCAGAATCTGTCTGAGGGAGCGTCTTTCCTGAATCAGAAATTTCTCACTCAGATAACAAATCCCTTACCCCTACTTCAGAACATTGTGAGGGTATATCGGATACGGCTACTAAAGCGTCAGGCGGCTCAGCATTTGTGCTTAACCCAGAGCTGTCATACTTTCCTTGTAAACCAGGCAGTTTAGATAAAACCTCTATGAGGGTTGTATTCATAACTGTGGCCATGTCTTGTAAAGTAAATAAATTTGACGCACTAGAGGTACTTGGCGTCACTTGTGCGGGCGTTACTGGTTGTGACACTTGGGGAGAGCTAGATGGCGAACCCTCATTTACTTCTGTCTGAGAATTATCTATTGCAATAATTTTAAGTGCTAAAATATGCTCTTTATAATTTATAGACATATCAGTGCAAGTGGGACACATTCTAAGAGGGGGTTCCACAATGGCTTCTAAACATTAGAACAAGGATTTTCCTTGATGTCAGACATGTTAAACAGGCTAGTAATGAAACAAGCAAGCTTGCAAAAAACACTTTAATCAAAGCAAATAATACTTAGAAAAAAAACGGTACTGTGCTTTTAAGAGAAAAAAAGATGCACAAACTCTGCAAAACAGTGTAAAAAAAGCAGTAAACTTTACGAAATTTTTACAGTAGCACCATAAAGCTTTAGTGAGTTTGCACAGCCAGACAAATAAACGATTAACCCCTTAATGTAAAAACCGGAATGACAAAACGTCAAAAACCGGTAAAAAAATGTTCAGCACCTTGCCACAGCTCTGCTGTTGCGCCTACCTGCCCTTTAGGATAGATTTGTGGGGGGGGGAAAATCTTTTAAGCCCTCAAACACAGCAGGACCCTCTGGAGAAGCAGCTGGATGTCTCTGAGAAAAAGAAACTGCGCAACTGAGGCGCGAAACTAGGCCCCTCCCACCTCACTCAATATTATGGGGCCTAAAAGAAACACACCAGAGTGTTTCTAAACTAGCCATGTGGGTTAATAACCCCTAAATAAGCCACAATGACCCCTTAAAGTCCCTCAAAAAACGTTATGTTTTCAATAAAGAAATGTTTTTTCCTATCAGTGTCACCAGTAACCAATGAGCCCTTTATGCAAGCTAGGATTCCTACTAAGTGTCTGAATACAGCTTACCCTTCCCTCATGGGGACATTGCCAGCCTTTTCTAGAATTATCAGTGTCTGTCTAGAAAAAAATAGACTGAACATACCTCAATGCAGCTTAGCATGCAAACCGTTCCCCCAACTGAAGTTTTCCTGTACTCTTCAGCCCTTGTAAGAACAGCAGTGGATCTTAGTTACAAAGTGCCAAGATCATCAACCTCCTTGCAGAAATCTTTTCTGCCAAAGAGTGAATAGTACACACCGGTACCATTTAAAATAAACTTTTGCTTGAGAAAAAAAAAATCTAAAATTTTTGTCACCACACTCACTTTACCCTTCCTAGCACTTAGAGTAGGCAAACAGAATGACTGGGGGTGGAGCTAAGGGAGGAGCTATATAGACAGCTCTGCTGTGGGTGCACTCTTTGCCACTTCCTGTAAGGAAGGAGAATATCCCACAAGTATGGATGAATCCGTGGACTCTATACATCTTACAAGAGAAATCTTAATTTGATCTGCAAATATTAAATAGAAAAAAACATTACTGTGTCTTTAAATTCAAAACGGTTTATTTTTTACTGCAAAACGTCTAGTTTAGCCAACAACGCTTAAGTAAAAAAACATTACACCTCTGCACCTCAGCAAATCCGCTGAGGTGCTCCTACCTGACTGGGGATCAGCTAATTTCTCCTTATATCAGCTACGTGGCGATCCGCTTCTGTAGAAGAAAAATGTCCCTATACTAGAAACGCATGCTCTGTTTCACCATGCGCTTCTAGAACAGACCGGACCAATCTTTCTTAATGTCGCTCCCCTCAGAGCTAAGGTGCAACTAAGTGGCGCTCAAACAGGAAGGACCGTCCATCGTGGGCGTTAACCTGGAAAAACAACCCGCTCTTTAAGAAACCACCAGAGCCAAACACGCAGCCTTACTTCAACCCCAGTGCCTGTCAAGTAATGCTGCCCCAGTAATCTCCACTCTAGAAAGATTGTAATGTCCCTAACATAAAGGGCCACCAACCATACAGAGTCCCTTAAGTTCAGAGTGTGCTAACTCTTTTTCTGAGATTCTTTATTCTGTGCAATGTGCCCCAGAAAATTAAAGTAGCACTTACCTTAGTTTCTGCCTGGCAGCAAGGCAGCTCTCAGGCTTGAGAGGTCCTTTTCCCTCACATCGACCCGAGGAGAATAAAATGCTGAGTAAATGTTTACTTCAGACTAAAGGATATAGAGCAGCAAGAAAACATGGGAGGCACAGTGAGAATTATGTCCCACAAGTTCCCATTGCTCTAAAGCCACCAATGCTGTACTGAAGAGACTGATATGGACTACGGCTACAACCTAGAATAAAGCAGCACAATATTGCACTACTTTAAAAATAATGAACTCTTGATTGAAGATTCTATACTAACACCTCACTTTTCCACTTCCTATCACTAACGTAGGCAAAGAGAATGACTGGGGTGGGAGGGAAGGGAGGAGCTATTTAACAGCTCTGCTGTGGTGCTCTTTGCCGCCTTCTGCTGACCAGGAGGTGAATATCCCATTAGTAATTAAGATGATCTGTGGACTCATCGTGTCATAAAAAAACAGAATTTATGCTTACCTGATAAATTACTTTCTCTTACGGTGTATCCAGTCCACGGATTCATCCTTACTTGTGGGATATTCTCATTCCCTACAAAAAGTGACAAAGAGACCACACAGCAGAGCTGTCCATATAGCTCCCCCTCAGGCTCCGCCCCCCCAGTCATTCGACCGACGGTTAGGAGAAAAAGGAGAAACCATAGGGTGCAGTGGTGACTGTAGTTTTACAAAAATAAATTTGAACCTGACTTAATTGCCAGGGCGGGCCGTGGACTGGATACACCGTAAGAGAAAGTAATTTATCAGGTAAGCATAAATTCTGTTTTCTCTTACATGGTGTATCCAGTCCACGGATTCATCCTTACTTGTGGGATACTAATACCAAAGCTTTAGGACACGGATGAAGGGAGGGAACAAGTCAGGTAACCTAAACGGAAGGCACCACTGCATGCAAAACCTCTCTCACAAAAATAGCCTCCGAAGAAGCAAAAGTATGCAGTGAAGACCAAGTCGCTGCCTTACAAATCTGTTCAACAGAAGCCTCATTCTTGAAAGCCCATGTGGAAGCCACAGCTCTGGTGGAATGAGCGGTAATTCGTTCAGGAGGCTGCTGTCCAGCAGTCTCATATGCCAATCGGATGATGCTTTTAAGCCAAAAGGAAAGAGAGGTAGTAGTCACTTTTTGACCTCTCCTCTTACCAGAATAGACAACAAACAAGGATGATGTTTGTCTGAAATCTTTAGTTGCTTTTAAATAGAATTTTAAAGCACGAACCACATCAAGATTGTGTAACAGTCGTTCCTTCTTAGAAACTGGATTAGGGCACAGAGAAGGAACAATGATTTCCTGGTTAATATTTTTATTAGAAACCACTTTTGGAAGGAAACCAGGTTTGGTACGCAAAACAACCTTATCTGCATGGAACACCAGATAGGGTGAATTACACTGCAAAGCAGACAATTCTGAAACTCTTCGAGCAGAAGAAATAGCTACCAAAAACAAAACTTTCCAAGATAATAACTTAATATCTATGGAATGTAAAGGTTCAAACGGAACCCCTTGAAGAACTGAAAGAACTAAGTTTAGACTCCCTGGAGGAGCCACAGGTTTATAGACAGGCTTGATTCTAACTAGAGCCTGTGCAAACGCCTGAACGTCTGGTACTACTGCCAGACGCTTGTGTAACAGGATAGACAGAGCAGATATCTGTCCCTTTAAGGAACTAGCTGACAATCCCTTCTCCAATCCGTCTTGGAGAAAAGACAATATCCTTGGAATCCTAATCTTACTCCACGAGTAACCCTTGGATTCACACCAACAAATATATTTCCGCCATATCTTAGGTAAATTTTCTGGTGACAGGCTTTCTAGCCTGGATCAGAGTATCTATAACTGATTCAGAGAACCCACGCTTAGCTAGAATTAAGCGTTCAATCTCCAAGCAGTCAGTTGCAAAGAAACTAGATATGGATGCTTGAATGGACCCTGTATTAGAAGATCCTGCCTCGATGGCAGCTTCCATGGTGGAACCGATGACATGTCCACTAGGTCTGCATACCAAGTCCTGCTATCAGAATTACCGAAGCCTTCTCCTGTTTGATTCTGGCTACTAGCCGAGGGAGAAGAGGAAACGGTGGAAAGACATAAGCTAGACTGAAGGACGATCACCTTCCACCCGTGAGACCTTAGAAAGGCCAGAACTATGTCCGTATGAGCCTTGGCTCGGTGAAAAGACGACGCCTGTATTAAGATGTCGTCTAGGTAAGGTGCTACTGCAATGCCCCGCGGTCTTAGTACCGCTAGAAGGGACCCTAGCACCTTTGTGAAAATTTTGGGAGCCAACCCAAAAGGAAGGGCCACGAACTGGTAATGCGTGTCCAGAAAGGCGAACCTTAGGAACTGATGATGATCTTTGTGGATAGGAACATGTAGGTACGCATCCTTTAAATCCACGGTAGTCATATATTGACCTTCCTGGATCATCGGTAAGATTGTCCGAATGGTTTCCATTTTGAATGATGGAACTCTGAGGAATTTGTTTAGAATTTTTAGATCCAGGATTGGCCTGAAAGTTCCTTCCTTTTTGGGAACTACAAACAGGTTTGAGTAAAAGCCCAGTCCTTGTTCTGCAATTGGAACTGGATTTATCACTCCCATCTTTAGAAGATCTTCTACACAGCGTAAGAACGCCTGTTTCGTTGTCTGGTCTGAAGACAAATGAGAAATGTGGAACCTTCCCCTTGGAGGCGAGTCCTTGAATTCTAGAAGATACCCCTGAGCCACAATTTCTAATGCCCAGGGATCTGGAACATCTCTTGCCCAAGCCTGAGCAAAGAGAGAAAGTTTGCCCCCTACTAGATCCGGTCCCCGGATCGGGGGCTACCCTTTCATGCCGTCTTGGTAGCAGCCGCAGGCTTCATGGCCTGTTTACCCTTGTTCCAGCCTTGCAAAGGCTTCCAGGTCGCTTTGGGCTGGGAAGCGTTACCCTCTTGCTTTGCGGTTGCAGAGGTTGAAGCAGGTCTGCTCCTGAAGTTGCGAAAGGAGCGAAAATTAGCCTAGTTTTTGGCCTTAAACGGTCTATCTTGTGGAAGGGCATGGCCCTTTTCCCCAGTGATATCCGAAATAATTTCTTTCAACTCGGGGCCGAATAGGGTCTTTCCCTTGAAAGGAATATTTAGTAATTTTGTTTTGGACGACACGTCAGCCGACCACGATTTGAGCCAAAGCGCTTTTTGCGCCTTAATGGCAAAACCAGAATTTTTCGCCGCTAACTTAGCTAATTGTAAAGCGGCATCTGTGATAAAAGAATTAGCCAGCTTTAGAGCATGCATTCTATCCATGACTTCGTCATATGAAGTCTCCCCTCTGGAGCGACTCCTCCAGCGCCTCAAACCAAAAAGCAGCTGAAGTAGTTACAGGAATAATGCAGGCAATCGGTTGAAGAAGGAAACCTTGTTGAACAAATATTTTCTTTAGTAAACCTTCTAATTTTTTATCCATAGGATCTTTGAAAGCACAACTGTCTTCTATTGGTATGGTTGTGCGCTGGGCTAGTGTTGAAACTGCTCCCTCTACCTTAGGGACCGTCTGCCACGCGTCCCGCCTGGGGTCAGTTATGGGGAACATTTTCTTAAAGATAGGGGGGGGACAAAAGGTACACCTAGTCTCTCCCACTCCCTAGTTACAATATCCGCCACCCTCTTCGGGATCGGAAACGCATCAGTGTATACAGGGACTTCTAGAAACTTGTCCATTTTACACAATTTTTCTGGGACCACCATGGGGTCACAATCATCCAGCGTAGCTAAAACCTCCTTAAGCAGTACGCGGAGGTGTTCCAGCTTAAATTTAAACGCTAAGGAATCTGATTCTGCCCGCTGAGAAACCTTTCCTGTGTCAGAAATTTCTCCCTCGGACAGTACATCCCTCACTGCCACTTCAGAGTGTTGTGAGGGTACAACAGATAAATCATCCAAAACTTCTGATTGCTCATCCTCTGTTCTTAAAACTGAGCTATCACGCTTTTTAGGAAAAACTGGCAGTTTGGATAGAAATGCAGCAAGGGAATTATCCATGACTGCTGCTAATTGTTGTAATGTAATAGGGGCCAATGCGCTAGAGGTACTAGGCATCGCTTGCGCGGGCGTAACTGGTGTCGACACATGGGGAGAGGAAGGAGGACTATCCTCATTACCTTCCGTTAAAGAATCATCTTGGGCTACATTTTTAAGTGTCACAGCATGGTCTTTAAAATGTTTAAATACCTTAGCACACTTTAAACACAAATGTAAAGGGGGTACCGCCATGGCTATTAAACACATAGAACAAGGTCTATCTGTAGGCTCAGACATGTTAAACAGACTTAGACAGTACTCAAATACAGTAAAATACAATTTTTGAAAAAACGGTACTGTGCCTTTAAATAATAAAAAGCGCACACTTTTTTACTAAATCTCCAAAAATCATCCAATCTTTATGAAATTTTCACCATATGATCCTAATGCTTTAAAATGATTGCACAGTAAATTTCAAGTCAATTAACCCCTTACTGCCCAAACCGGAGCAAATTAAAGCTTGCAACCGGTTAGCAAACTACAGCACCATGCCACAGCCTCTGCTGAGGCCCTACCTTCCTTGGGGATTAGTTTTGGTCGAAAATACGCCTCTCTGAAGTCCTCAAGTAATCTCTGGACTCTTCACATGGAGCTGCATGAAGCTGTCTGTAAAATCAACTGCGCAACTGAGGCGCGAATTTCAGGCCCCCTCCCTCATCACTCTGGAGTTGTGGGGCCTTCCCAAGCCAAAATAGGTGTCTAAATATATGCCATGCGGAATAAACCCCAAAAAAGTGTTTTAAATGTAATATAAACTTATATAAATATCAGATTTTTGTAAAAAAAATAATCGATTGCCCTTTAACATGTCCACCAGTGTTTTGAGCCCTTTCAAATAAGCCTTCCTTCTATACTAAGTCTCAGAATATGGCTTACCTTTCCCACATGGGGATTCTTATCAGTCTTCTAGCATTACTAAGTCTTGACTAGAAAAAATGACTGAAACATACCTTAAAGAAGTTATGACTGCAAACTGTTCTCCCCCAAATGAAGTTTTCTGGTACTCAGCAGTCCTGTGTGGGAACAGCAATGGATTTTAGTTACAACATGCTAAAATCGTTTTCCTCTCAGCAGAAATCTTCATCACTTTCTGCCACAGAGTAAATAGTACAAACCGGCACTATTTTAAAATAAACTTTTGATTGAAGAAATAAAAACTACAAATCTAACACCACATTCACTTTACCCTCCCGTGGAGATGCTACATGTTAGAGCGGCAAAGAGAATGACTGGGGGGGCGGAGCCTGAGGGGGAGCTATATGGACAGCTCTGCTGTGTGCTCTCTTTGCCACTTCCTGTAGGGAATGAGAATATCCCACAAGTAAGGATGAATCCGTGGACTGGATACACCATGTAAGAGAAAGAAATATGCTTTACTATGCTCTCGAGAAAGGTAAAAAAGCAGATAATGTACTCTAGGTTTTCTTCAAAATCTTAGGTTACAAAATTTGCCATTTGGCCTCTCGAGAGTTTACAACAAAAAGGTTTTTTGTAAGTATGCTGCAATTTGCCTATTACTGCTACATATTTCCAGCAGTGAACAGTCTCACTGTCATCAGGTATCAGACTTGCTACAGCAAGAAAGACACAATTAAGAAATGTTTGAAGAAGAAGGGGGGGCTAGCTCTGGTTTTATCTGAAATACAAACCCAGCAAATTTTATTATGAAAATTACAACTTCTTAGACATTATTCAAATGCTTATATACATTGAATTTGCTGAAAAAAATTGTAGCTGAAATGTCAATCACTACAAAAAAATAATTTTAAACTGTACCCAAACTTACAAGCCTAGAACAACTATTCATAACCAACTGGTGGCTTTACATGAACATTAAGGGATATAAAAAAGTCTCACAGTTTTAATTTAAGAAAAAAACACAATTTATGCTTACCTGATACATTTATTTCTCTTGTGGTGTATCCAGTCCACGGATCATCCATTACTTGTGGGATATTCTCATTCCCAACAGGAAGTTGCAAGAGGACACCCACAGCAGAGCTGTAATATAGCTCCTCCCCTAACTGTCATAGCCAGTCATTCGACCGAAAACAAGCCGAGAAAGGAGGAACCATAGGGTGCAGTGGTTTCTGTAGTTTAAATTTAAAAACTACCTGCCTTAAAATGACAGGGCGGGCCGTGGACTGGATACACCACAAGAGAAATAAATTTATCAGGTAAGCATAAATTGTGTTTTCTCTTGTTAGGTGTATCCAGTCCACGGATCATCCATTACTTGTGGGATACCAATACCAAAGCTAAAGTACACGGATGAAGGGAGGGACAAGGCAGGAAATTAAATGGAAGGAACCACTGCCCGTAAAACCTTTCTCCCAAATATAGCCTCTGAAGAAGCAAAAGTATTAAATTTGTAAAATTTTGAAAAAATATGAAGCGAAGACCAAGTCGTCGCCTTGCAAATCTGATCAAAAGAAGCCTCATTTTTAAAGGCCCAAGTGGAAGCCACAGCTCTACTGGAATGAGCTGTAATCCTTTCAGGAGGCTGCTGTCCAGCAGTCTCATAGGCTAAGCGGATTAAGCTTCTTAGTCAAAAAGAAAGAGAGGTTGCCGAAGCCTTTTGACCTCTCCTCTGTCCAGAGTAGACAACAAACAAAGCAGATGTTTGACGAAAATCTTTAGTAGCTTGTAAGTAAAACCACGGACCACGTCCAGATTGTGTAACACAAGGATGGAACAACAATCTCTTGATTGATATTCTTGTTAGATACCACCTTAGGTAAGAACCCAGGTTTGGTACACAGGACTACCTTATCCGTATGAAAAATCAGATAAGGAGAATCACATTGTAAGGCAGATAGCTCAGAGACTCTACGAGCCGAGGAAATAGCTACCAAAAAAAGAACTTTCCAAGATAAGCGCTGGATATCTATGGAATAAAGATGTTCAAACGGAACTCCTTGAAGAACCTTAAGAACCAAGTTTAAGCTCCATGGTGGAGCAACAGGTTTAAACACAGGCTTGATTCTAACTAAAGCCTGACAAAATGCCTGAACGTCTGGAACATCTGCCAGACGCTTAACTAGCTGACAATCCTTTTTCCAAACCTTCTTGGAGAAAAGATAATATCCTAGCAATCCTGACCTTACTCCATGAGTAACCCTTGGATTCACACCAATAAAGATATCTACGCCATACCTTATGGTAAATTTTCCTGGTGACAGGCTTTCGTGCCTGTCTTAAGGTATCAATAACTGACTCTGAGAAGCCACGCTTTGATAAAATCAAGCGTTCAATCTCCAGGCAGTCAGCCTCAGAGAAATTAGATTTGGATGGTTGAAAGGACCCTGAAGTAGAAGGTCCTGTTTCAGAGGCAGAGACCATGGTGGAAAGGATGACATGTCCACTAGATCTGCATACCAGGTCCTGCGTGGCCACGCAGGTGCTATCAGAATCACTGATGCTCTCTCCTGCTTGATCTTGGCAATCAGTCGAGGGAGCAGAGGAAACGGTAGAAACACATAAGCCAGGTTGAAAGACCAGGGCGCTGCTAGAGCATCTATCAGTGTCGCCTTGGGATCCCTGGACCTGGATCCGTAACACGGAAGCTTGGCGTTCTGGCGAGACGCCATGAGATCCAGTTCTGGTTTGCCCCAACGATGAATCAGTTGTGCAAATGCCTCCGGATGGAGTTCCCACTCTCCCGGATGAAAAGTCTGACGACTTAGAAAATACGCCTCCCAGTGCTCTACACCTGGGATATGGATAGCTGATAGGTGGCAAGAGTGAATCTCTGCCCAGGGAATTATTTTTCCCCCTTGATGGTTGATGTAAGCTACAGTCGTGATGTTGTCCGACTGAAATCTGATGTACCTCAGAGTTGATAACTGAGGCCAAGCCTGAAGAGCCTTGAATATCGCTCTTAGTTCCAGAATATTTAATGGAAGGAAAGACTCCTCCTGAGTCCACGATCCCTGAGCCTTCAGGGAGTTCCAGACTGCACCCCAACCTAGAAGGCTTGCATCTGTCGTAACAATTGTCCAATCTGGCCTGCGAAAGGTCATACCTTTGGACAGATGGACCCGAGATAGCCACCAGAGAAGAGAATCCCTGGTCTCTTGGTCCAGATTCAGTTGAGGGGACAAATCTGTGTAATCCCCGCTCCACTGACTGAGCATGCATAGTTGCAGCGGTCTGAGATGTAAGCGTGCAAACGGCACTATGTCCATTGCCGCTACCATTAAGCCGATTACTTCCATACACTGAACCACCGAAGGGCGCGGAATGGAATGAAGAACCCGGCAGGAATTTAGAAGCTTTGATAACCTGGACTCCGTCAGGTGAATTTTCATTTCTACAGAATCTATCAGAGTCCCAAGAAAGGAAACTCTTGTGAGTGGGGATAGAGAACTCTCTTCCTCGTTCACTTTCCACCCATGCGACCACAGAAATGCCAGTACTACGTCCGTATGAGACTTGGCAATTTGGAAGTTTGATGCCTGTATCAGGATGTCGTCTAAATAAGGGGCTACTGCTATGCCCCGTGGCCTTAGGACCGCCATAAGTGACCCTAGAACCTTTGTAAAGATTCTTGGGGCTGTAGCTAATCCCAAGGGAAGAGCTACAACTGGTAATGCCTGTCTTAAAAGGCAAACCTGAGAAACCGATGATCTTTGTGTATCGGAATGTGAAGATAAGCATCCTTTAGATCCACTGTAGTCATATATTGACCCTCCTGGATCAGTGGTAGGATGGTACGAATAGTTTCCATCTTGAACGACGGAACTTTGAGGAATTAGTTTAAGATCATTAGATCCAAAATTGGTCTGAAGGTTCCCTCTTTTTTGGGAACCACAAACAGATTTGAGTAAAAACCCTGTCCCTGTTCCTCCTTTGGAACTGGATGGATCACTCCCATAACTAGGAGGACTCGTACACAGTGTAAGAATGCCTCTCTCTTTATTTGGTGTGCAGATAATTGTGAAAGGTGAAATCTCCCTTTTGGGGGGGAAGCTTTGAAGTCCAGAAGATATCCCTGGGATATAATTTCCAACGCCCAGGGATCCTGAACATCTCTTGCCCACGCCTGGGCAAAGAGTGAAAGTCTGCCCCCTACTAGATCCGTTCCCGGATAGGGGGCCGTTCCTTCATGCTGTCTTAGAGGCAGCAGCAGGCTTTTTTACCTGCTTACCTCTTTTCCATGTCAGGTTTGGTCTCCAGACCATCTTGGATTGAGCAAAAGTTCCCTCTTATTTATTATTAGAGGAAGTTGATGCCGCACCTGCCTTGAAGTTTTGAAAGGCACGAAAATTAGACTGTTTGGCCCTAGATTTGGACCTGTCCTGAGGAAGGGCATGACCTTTTCCTCCAGTGATATCAGCAATAATCTCCTTCAACCAGGCCCGAATAGGGTCTGCCCCTTGAAGGGAATGTTAAGTAGCTTAGATTTTGAAGTCACGTCAGCTGACCATGATCTAAGCCATAGCACTCTGCGCGCCTGTATAGCAAAACCAGAATTCTTAGCCGTTAGTTTAGTCAAATGAACAATGGCATCAGAATAAAAGAATTGGCTAGCTTAAGTGCTCTAAGTTTGCCAAGTATGTCATCCAATGGAGTCGCTACCTGTAAAGCCTCTTCCAGAGACTCAAACCAGTACGCCGCAGCAGCAGTGACAGGGGCAATGCATGCAAGGGGCTGTAGGATAAAACCTTGTTGAATAAATATTTTCTTAAGGTAACCTCTAATTTTTTATCCATTGGATCTAAAAAAAAAAAGCACAACTGTCCTTGACAGGGATAGTAGTACGCTTTACTAGAGTAGAAACTGCTCCCTCCACCTTAGGGAATGTCTGCCATAAGTCCCATGTGGTGGCGTCTATTGGAAACGGCACACCTGGTCTATCCCATTCCTTAATAATTTCTGTAAACCTTTTAGGTATTTGGAAAAACATCAGTACACACCGGCATTGCAAAGTATTTATCCAGTCTACACAATTTCTCTGGCACTGCAATGGTATCACAGTCATTCAGCTAAAACCTCCCTAAGCAACACGCGGAGGTGTTCAAGCTTAAATTTAAATGTAGAAATATTAGAATCAGGTATCTTTCCTGAGTCATTAACATCACCCACAGACTGAAGCTCTCTTTCCTCAGCTTCTGCATATTGTGAGGCAGTATCAGACATGGTTCTTAAAGCGTCAGTATGCTCTGCATTTTGTCTCACCCCAGAGCTATCTCGCTTACATCTAAGTTCAGGTAGTCTGGCTAATACCGCTGACAGTGTATTATCCATGACTGCCGCCATGTCTTGTAAAGTAAACGCTATGGGCGCCCTAGATGTACTTGGCGCCATTTGAGCGTGAGTCCCTTAAGCGGGAGTCAAAGGGTCTGACACGTGGGGAAAGTTAGTCGGCATAACTTCCCCCTCGTCAGATTCCTCTGGTGATACATTTTTTTAAAGACAGAAAATGAACTTTATTGCATAAAATGAAATCAGTACATTTGGTACACATTCTAAGAGGGGGTTCCACCATGGCTTTTAAACATAATAAACAAGGAGTTTCTTCAATGTCAGACATGTTTATACAGAATAGCAATGAGACTAGCAAGCTTGGAAAACACTTTAAATCAAGTTAACAAGCAAATATAAAAAACGGTACTGTGCCTTTAAGAGAAACAAATTTTGTCATTATTTGAAAAACAGTGAAAAAATGCAGTAATTCAAACGAAATTTTTACATTGTGTATAATAGGCTAACAGAGCATTGCTCCCACTTGAAAATGGATGATTAACCCCTTAGTTCAAAAAACGGATCAAAAAAACGAAATAGACGTTTTTTAACAGTCACAACCAACTGCCACAGCAAGCTGTGGCCCTACCTTCCCAAATAAACGACTTTGGAAAGCCTTTGGGCCCTTTAGAGATGTCCTATAGCATTCAGAGGGCCTTTGAGGGAAGCTGGATGTCACAGTTTGTAATTTTAACTGCACCAACTGTAACTTTTATACTACAACAGTGGAAATTGTTTCTAGTCAAAATTTAAGCCAGCCATGTGGAAAAAACTAGGCCCCAATAAAGTTTTATCACCAAAGCATATATAAAAACGATTAAACATGCCAGCAAGATGGTTCCGGTGGGAGGAGCTACAGTGTGGACGCACTCACACAGAGCTCCGTGCTCAATTCTAAAAAAAAATACTCTTTTGCAATCCCACACTGGCTCCCAAGCTCTTCCTTGGCTAAAGCAAGATCTGAATTAGCCTGGAGGCATTGTGCATAGCCGATGCAGTGACTTGTGAGGTCGGTACATCTTTCGCCTCACCACCGGAGACATCGCTAACAGCTGGCCGCCATCTTGGCCTCGTGGAGCGTGTACACTCCGCTGACCAGACTGTCCCCTGCTCTCACGGAGCCATACGCCTCCACACTGGCAATCGGGAACGGCTCCTAACTGATACTGAGGCCGGTAAAGACGGAGGAACTTCCTACACAAGCAGCCGGGGACAATCGCAGCTGGGGGAACCTGCGCAATCACCTACAGACTGCTCAAGTAAGCCGCGGTTCGTACCCGCTACTACCGGACCATTTTGCAAACGCAGGAGATTATCAGACACAACCCTGCTGGAGTTCTAGGACTCGTGAGTATGCCCAAAGGGAATGGGATTACTGCTTAGAATATACAACTTGCAGACCCCGGCAGGCCTTCATACTCATACAACTTGCAGCCTGATAATTAACTAAATCGAAAGGGACCACTGGGAGAACTTTGAGCCTAGAATACAGTAAGAGAGTACATAACCCACTTCATCAGGCCTGGTTGTACTGTCTCTAGGGACCATATTCACCTGGTATCTTTAACTAAAAGCAAAAACACTGAACTGCACGCACTGTTTGGCAAATTGCTGCTTTTGACAGAAACATCCTAATTATTTATGCCTTGATGCTGCTTCGTGGAAGCTGCGGCTGAGCAGCCCGGTATATACACTTAATTGCTTGCTGGAATGCTCCCCGGGACGACATAGTCCAACTAGCACCCCCTGGGTAAACAGGCTCTTGACTATCTACCCCCCTGGTGGCAGACAACCCAGTATTTGAGACAGAATCTTTACAGACCCCTGTGTGAAGCACACACCCTCCATTGCCATTGGGAATATAATATCAAAGTATAGGGACCCGGTCTGGGTCTAGATAGTATCTCTCCTCCCCCTTTCCCGCTCCATAGCTGGGAGCGGGTCATATCCTCTCTCCTTTCTCCGACAGAGCCCAGTGGTGGCATACTCCCTGAGGAGAGATACGCGGAGACATAACATCTCATCACCCTCCCCTTGGCTCACACCCCCCTCTCTATGGACAGATTTCGAACAACCCCAAAAATGTCGAGCAGAAACAAATCCCAACAAGATAAAAGACACAAACAACCCCCGGATGCCCAGCAGCCAAGCTCTCCAACAAAACCTGCCCCAGTTCGAGAATCTGAAAACTCTAACATGGAGGAACAACAGATGAGCTCTTTGCTACTGTCCAAACTCGAAATTCTCCAAAGGGGAATGGACAACTTAACCTCAGAAGTTAAGCAATTCAATTCCAGGCTGACGGGGGCAGAGCAGAGAATTTCTGACCTAGAAGATAACCACCATACTTCCTCTATTCAAGTCAAAAAGCTACTGCGACAAAATGAATATCTGCACCAAAAGCTGGATGACTTGGAAAACCGCTCACGCAGGAACAATATTCGGCTGGTGGGACTCCCAGAATCTGTCCGCCCTTCAGAGCTACTATACTTTGCAGAGAACTCACTCCCTAATCTTCTAGGCATCTCAGCTGATCAGATACCAATGAAGGTGGAGAGAGCCCACCGCATTGGAGGCTTCAGGCCACCTGAAGACGGGAAGAAACCCTCTCCTAGAGGGGTAATGATTAAATACCTTAACTTCCAATCTAAGATCCAGCTTCTCCAAGCGTATAGGAAGGTAGAAATGTTGCTATATGATGAAAAACGGATTTATATCTTTCAAGACTACTCAGTGGAAGTTGCTAAGAAGCGAAAAGACTTTGCTCCGATTTGTAGCTCTCTGCAGAAGGACAAACGCCAAGCTATTCTTCTTTTTCCTGCACGCCTCAAGCTCCGCACCTCAAAAGGATTCAAACTATTCGACTCTCCTAGAGAGGCACAGGATTAACTGGATCAAGAAAGGAACTCTCCCACTACTCTTTCCCCGGGGAGCAGGGACTCTCCTGGCTGACATAGACAAACCAGCCGATGACCCTAAGGGTCGGACATCCAAAATGTTACTGAGGTGGTGAATTTACGCCTCAGATTTCTTTCTATAAGACTCAGGAAGATATCTCAATGGATAGGTATCGTATGAAAATGTTCAGGAATGTTGATGTCCTGGTTGTTATATGTAAATATGTTATATTTTTGCTATGTGTAATAAGTAATTGGAAACTGTATAATGTGTGCCTTACTTTTCAGAGAAATGTCCAGTTAACTAGGCAGCATAGAGTAATGTTCGAGACTGTCAATATCAGGAATACACAGTATGTCACTCAACCTGCAGAGATTATGGCAATAATTACAATTGTTTATGTATGAGATATGAGATGCCCTGTTCTTTGATGCAATATGTTTTAGATCTTTCTTTGTATACTGCTATGCAAGACCGCTACTTATGTCCCCCCATGCCCCCCTTAAATGGTGAAATTTGATAGGTCAAACATGCGCTACCCTGCTAATTTAGCCAGGCACAGATCGCAGGTAGAGACACGCGCTGCGCTTGTAACTTCCTACCCCCCCTTTGTCTTTAAATGACGATAAAAATATGCTCCTGGAATGTGGGAGGGATTAACTCGCCTATTAAGAGAAAAACTATTTTGACGTATCTTAAAAAAACGCAGGCCCATATTATGTTTCTACAAGAGACACACCTTACCGCCTCTGAACATGAAAAACTCAAAGCCAAATGGATCGCGGAGATCCTCTATGCCCCATACAATAGCTCCAGTAGAGGAGTGGCGATCCTCATACGCAAAGATCTAGACTACCAATTAGGGTCGATAGTACGGGATCCTGAGGGGAGATTTATCATTGTCAGGCTGAAATGGCAGGAGGATTGATACACCCTCTGCAATGTATATGGCCCTAACCATAGAGCGCCTGCGTTTTGGAAATCTATAACTAACTCTCTAGCCCAACACCTGGACACCAAAATCATTATGGCAGGAGATTTCAATTTGACGCCCAATCCCATTCTCGACAGATTCAGAGACCCTACCGGTACTCTCCAATCTAGGGACCGTAGACCCATGACAACTTTCCCGACCAAGGTCTTTAGGGCCTTGTATGACTCTCTGGGACTACAAGACATCTGGAGGAGACGGAACCCTGTGGGTAGGGACTACACTTGCGCGTCGAGGGCACACAACTCACTCTCTCGCATTGATCTCTTTCTAACTTCTAGCTCTCTGGAACTTTTAGTCACAGAAGCCAAAATAGCTAATTTGACTATCTCAGATCACGCTCCAATCTCTCTGACTATTACCCACTCTCCCCAACCTACTAATAAAAGGGTGTTTAGATTTCCAACCTACCTCATAAAATCTCCTGATTTTATAATGTTCCTAAGGAGACAATGGGATGATTACATGAACAATAACCAGACATATCTCTCCTCCCCGACTCTTTTTTGGGAAACAGCCAAAGCGGTCCTGAGGGGCGACATAATTGCTTATCTCTCTAAACAGAAACGCCTCCAGAATGGCAGGGAAGAACATTATAACACTCAGTTGACCAACACATATGCCCAATATTGTCGGTCCCCCACCTCACACAACAGAACCGCCTATTTCACGGCTAAAAGGGAAAGAGACGCTTTCATGCTACAAAACGCCATACACAGGGAAAACAAAAACCAGGGCCTATTTCTGCGCCATGGTAATAGAGCTGGAAAGTTCCTAGCTTCCTTGGTTAAAATTAAACAAGCTAACAGAGGAGTTCCAGCTATTAACAGCCAGGGCCAGTTAACCAATGATAGATCTATGATAGTGACGGAATTTACAAATTACTATACTAACTTGTATCAATCACAGCCACCTCACGACACCGCACATCAACAGTTCTGGAAAGACTTAACTCTACCCACAATCACGGAGGAACAGCTAGATAATCTTAATGCCCCAATCTCTCCTGAAGAGGTCACCCAGACTATTAAATCTCTCGCTTTGGGAAAGACACCTGGCCCAGACGGGCTGCCCATCGAATTTTATAGGATGCTCTCTGACCAAACTACCCCGATCCTTACCACCTTATTTGACCACTTCTTTACAAAACATACCGTCCCTCCTGCCAGCTTCTCTGCAGCTAATATTACAGTCATCCATAAAGCGGGCAAAGACCCCACACTCCCAGCATCATATAGACCCATATCCCTTTTAAACGTTGATTACAAGTTACTCACCAAGCTCTTAGCGAACCGACTAAAACATGTACTCCCCCACGTCCTCCACCCGAACCAAACAGGTTTCACCCCTACCCGCTCATCGGTCACAAACATTCGCAAAGTCCTTCATGCAATATCTCTCCACTGGCAGGCTAGACAACAGGGAACCCTCTCATCTCTCCCGGAGGCCTTCCTGCTGTCACTTGACGCAGAGAAGGCCTTCGATCGTGTGGAGTGGTCACATCTCTTCCACTCTATGAGGGCTTTTGGTATATCAGGACACTTCACAACTTTCCTCACTAACATATACTCCCACCCGGTTGCATACCTCTTGATAAACAATCTATATTCTCCCCCAATTCCTCTTCATAGGGGAACACGACAGGGCTGCCCTCTTTCCCCGCTGCTCTTCAACTTGGCTCTAGAGCCCCTGGCAGTGCACCTGAGAGATATCTTCCCAGGAATACAACTGGCATCTCATAAGCTTCAAATCGCCCTCTATGCAGATGACATGTTACTTTTTGTTTCCAACCCTCAGACACACATCCCAGCTATTCTGAATGCCATTGAGCCGTTTGGACGGTTCTCAGGGTATAAAATAAATGTTTCGAAATCTGAAATCCTATGGTTACACCGGAGATCTGACCACGTCCCCGAGATATACCCCTTTAGACCGGTAGAGAACCACTTAACTTACTTAGGCATACATATTTCAGCAAACCCGCAGCATTGGTATTCTCACAATATAACCCCGCTCGTCCACCAAATCAAAACAGAGCTAGTGGCATGGCAGAACTTGCCGCTATCTCTCATGGGTAGAGTCCACATTGTCAAGATGATGACCCTTCCCAAAATTCTATATCCCATGCAAATGCTCCCATTATTACTCACACGGAGAGATGTGGCCTTCCTAAATGCTACAATCAGAACCTATGGAAAGGGGGTAAGCCACGTATTGGAGCACATAAACTCTATCTCCCTTACTCGTGTGGGGGACTGGGGTTGCCGAACCTAGTATATTACAATGGCAAAGTTGCCATTAGACTGGGCACTAAACACCCAGCATTTCTCTAGCACTCACTTAGAAGAAGCTTCCTTACCTCAAATATCTCCAGCTTTCCTCCCACATGCCACCCTATCAGAGCTCCCTGCGAGTATAGTTACTCACCCGATGTTTAGAGATGTGCTCCTTGGGTGGAGATCCTTAACCAAAACCCTTGGGTGGGACCCCACCCACACCAAATACCTTCCCTTGACAGGTAATCTGCGATTCCACCCTGGTACGCTATACCCTGTCTTCCAGACGTGGAAAGCTCTGGGTGTTAACAATCTAGATAAAATGTTAGATCACTCAGCTAAGACAGTCTTGCCCTTTGACGAGTTATGCAGAAAGTTCTTAATCCCCTACACCAATAGATTTGCCTACTTCCAGGCCAGACATTATATCAATCACATTTTACAACACTGCGAGACATTCTGGGCCACCCCTCCGCTAGTGCGTACCATAGCGCAGTTTCGAGCTCATAATTACACTATTTCCTCAATCTACACTGCACTTATAAACTCAAAAGCAGCCACGACCCTGTCCCACCTTTTAGACAACTGGCGTAAAAAATTACCGACGATCTCCTCTGACAAGACCATCCTAGACAGCCTCACCCTTACCTGGTCAGCGACCTTGGCAGCCGATCTTAGGGAATCCCAAACAAGGGTTATTTATCAGGACTACCTCACACCTAATAGACTGAGTAAATGGAGGGCAGATTTCTCAAATGTGTGTGGAAAATGCTCTTACCCTAATCCTGACTTTTTACATTACCTGTGGTACTGCCCCAAAATTCGTAGATATTGGAATCAGGTATCCTTCTGGCTCTCTAGAATTATGCGCGCTCCCATCACGCTTACTCCCAATCAAGTCATATTATTAGAGCACTTAGAAGTCTCAAGGCGAGATAGGAAACTCTTGATTAATATCATACTCTTGGCAAGAAAGTGCATCTTTCGTAAGTGGTTAAATGTTAATCCCCCCTCTGTTAGTTTCTTAAAGCAAACGTTACTGAAATCTTTAATGTATGAACAATGTGACACTTTGTATGATGTTGACAACAGAGTTGCTCGTTTCATTGTAAAATGGAGACTCTTTTTGGAGTCGCTAGATCTCTCCACTCAGAGGAGAGTGCTCTACCCTTTTAAAAATACGATATACATGTTGGAGGCAGCCATAAGGGGAGAATGGAACATATGGTAGAGTGACCACACGAGGGAGGCCTTTAGACTAAACTGAAGATGTCTTGTGACCTAAGATGTAATTGGTTTCTTTTCATACTGGGCACATGATCTGATTTGATGCATAGCAAAATTTGTTTTGTTGTTAACTGTTTATTCTTGTTCTCTATTTTCAAACTAAAAAGCCCCCCATCCTAGGACAAATGTTTAGCCTAGGGTGTCATGTTTTCCAAAAAGTTAAGTTTTAAAAATGTATAATGAGACTCACTAGGTATCTATGCAAAATTTGTATGTTTTATATGATATCTTGAACAATGACAATCAGTTATGTAATATGACACTGTAACTTGACTGCGATCTTTGTATACTTGTGAGTTTCAATAAAAATAAAAATATAAAAAAAAACACAAAAAAAAAAAAAACATGCCAGCAAACGTTTTATATTGTAAATATTATAAGGGTATTACCCCTGGGAGTAAGCATGATACCAGTCGTTATTAAATCACTGTATTCAGGCTTAACTTACATTAATCCGGTATCAGCAGCATTTTCTAGTGTTTTCCATCTCTAGAAAAAATTATAACTGCACATACCTGATAGCAGAATAAACTGCACGCCATTCTCTCGCTGAAGTTACCTCATCTGTGTAATCCCCTCAGACATATGTGAGAACAGCAATGGATCTTAGTTACAACCTGCTAAGATCATAGAAACCTCAGGCAGATTCTTCTTCTATTTACTGCCTGAGATAAAATAGCACAACTCCGGTACTATTTAAAAATAACAAACTTTTGATTGAAGAAAATAAACTAGCTATATTTAACCACTCTCTCCTACAACGTCCTTGCTTGTTGAGAGTTGCAAGAGAATGACTGGGTATGACAGTTAGGGGAGGAGCTATATTACAGCTCTGCTGTGGGTGTCCTCTTGCAACTTCCTGTTGGGAATGAGAATATCCCACAAGTAATGGATGATCAGTGGACTGGATACACCTTACAAGAGAAATATATACAGTATATATACTAAGCAGTAGGTTATTATTTAATAGTTATCACTGCAATCATTTTTAAAAGGACCCCCCCATTTGTGAAGGGTCCATTACTTCCTGTCACAGCCCACAGTTGCCTTAGAAGATTTATGACATCAAGCAAAAGTTTGCTTACTGTGAATGCTAGAGAAACCGCAAGTCCGTTTCTTGCCCATAATCAAGAGGCAGAATACAATTTAGCGCTGCGGAATCTGTTGGCGCTCTACGAATACCGGATAATAATAACAATAATAAAACGTTATCGGCATGTCTGATTCCTTATGTTACAATAAGGCAGTGGCTACACTGCTCATTTTGCAATAAAAACAATTTAAGTTGTTTTCTGTATTTTTTTTTACCACAATAGTTTTGTGTTTACCTTGATTTAACAGGTTTTTTTTCTAAAGAGGCACTGCTTTATATCTTTTATTTATATAGATATATAAATAAAAAACACATTTCAAATTAGAAGTTTCAAAGTTTCATCATCCTGTCCAAGTTTCAAGTGACAGCCATTAACCGATCTCAGACATATGTATATACTGTGAACTCTTGCAAATGCTTAGGAGGAGCTGATGCCTCAGTGTGAATAGAAAAAGACTGCATCAATTAATAATGGAAGTAAATTGGAAAACAAAATTTAAAATCATCATGCTCTGTCTAAATCATGAAAGTTTCATCTTGACTTTTGTGTCCCTCTAATCTGTGATCAAGATAATAGCTTCTAAGACTGCAAGAATTTACTTAGCCCCTTTATGCTGGCACAAGTGTCAATCGGTAAACACCTGCTGTAAATATTATATAGCGATCATCGATGCAATCACATGATTTTAAGACGGGGATCGGATCATGGGGGGGGACTGCCTATAATGCTAGACACGCCCCCCTCAGGTCGATTCTTGGCTGCGTCAGAGGGGGAAGCTGCAGAATACCATATAAGGTAGGACATTCCAAGCGTCCCAACAACGTTAAAGCCTAGGATGTCATGGAACGTCTTAACAGCATGAAGGGGTTAAGCTCTCAAACAAAGCATACCTATAGACAAAGTAAATTTGATAATAGATATAGATATGTCCAGGAGCATACTTCCCAACTGGTTTTCTTCCAGTGGTATTGTCATGGGTTTGGAGGTATAGCCCACCTCATGCTTAAAGCCCTCACTGTCCCTCTCATGAATGGCCCTGACCATAAAATACAGGTGGGCCATTGCCCACAAGCTCAACTTTTCACATTCCAGAATATTTCTGGCAGATGTTTGCGGTATGCAGGAGCATGCACGTGTCTTGAACACTTTAGGGCAAGAGCATTTGCAACAATGTATAACATTTTATTCATCATGCTTCTCACAGTTTAATTAAGCCTTAAGAAGTCAAGCAGTTAGTTTTATTGGAGTAGAAAAAAGGTTTTTGTTATAAAAGAATTGCTCATTCTTGGAGGAGAGTCTTAGGTGTACACTTTCTTGGGCAACAGCTCCAAGTGATATAAAATGTATGTATGCATATGAGTCTGTCATTGGCCAATGGCTGTTTTGATTTGGTAATTAAGAAACAGGTGTATCAGTTAGGTCAAGATTTTATTCCAGTCAAACTATTACCTGGTAGTAACAACAAGAATCAGTTTACAGATAAAAAAAAAAAAAAAAAAAAAAAAAAACACACAGGAATCGGCAAAATAAAACATGAATCTAGCACTTAAAAAAAGTACCAAGCCAAGACTTTAATGTACCTGTTTTTCATACACCTGTCTAACAGTCTCACAGAGCAGTTTTTCGGATTCCAGGTCACGCTGCAGTTGGGCAATGACTGTAGATGCGTGAAGCTCAAAATCTCGCAGACACTCTTCTGCCTGTGCTCAAGAACAAAGAAGCAACATCAAAAACAAAAAGTAAATTTATTCTTACCTGATAAATTAATTTCTTCTATGGTACGACGAGTCCACGGATTCATCCATTACTTGTGGGATATTATCCTCCTGCTAACAGGAAGTGGCAAAGAGCACCACAGCAGAGCTGTCTATATAGCTCCTCCTTAGCTCCACCCCCCAGTCATTCGACCGAAGGTACAGGAAGAAAAAGGAGAAACTAAAAGGTGCAGAGGTGACTGAAGTTTAAATAAAAAAAAATATAATCTGTCTTAAAATGACAGGGCGGGCCGTGGACTCGTCGTACCATAGAAGAAATTAATTTATCAGGTAAGCATAAATTTACTTTTCTTCTATAAGGTACAAAGAGTCCACGGATTCATCCTTTACTTGTGGGATACAATACCAAAGCTACAGGACACGGATGAACGGGAGGGACAAGACAGATGGTTAAACAGAAGGCACGACTGCTTGAAGAACTTTTCTCCCAAAAATATCCTCCAAAGAAGCAAAAGTATCAAATTTGGAAAATTTGGAAAAGGTATGAAGCGAAGACCAAGTCGCAGCCTTACAAATCTGTTCAACAGGAGCATAATTTTTAAAAGCCCATGTGGAAGCCCCCGCTCTAGTAGAGTGAGTTGTAATCCTTTCAGGAGGCTGCTGTCCAGCAGTCTCGTATGCCAAACGGATGATGCTTTTCAGCCAAAAAGAAAGAGGTAGCTGTAGCTTTTTGACCTCTACATTGTCCAGAATAGACAACATACAAAGAAGATGTTTGACGGAAATCTTTGGTCGCTTGCAAGTAAAACTTCAAAGCCCGAACCACGTCCAAGTTGTGCAACAGACGCTCCTTCTTAGAGGAAGGATTAGGACACAGAGAAAGAACAACTATTTCCTGATTGATATTCCTATTAGTAACAACCTTAGGAAGGAATCCAGGTTTTGTACGCAAAACCACCTTATCAGCATGAAAAACAAGATAATGCGAGCCGCATTGCAATGCAGATAGTTCAGAAACTCTTCGAGCCGAAGAGATAGCAACTAAAAACACAACTTTCCAAGATAGAAGCTTAATATCTATGGAATGCATAGGTTCAAACGGAACACCTTGAAGAACTTTTAGAACTAAATTCAAATTCCATGGCGGAGCAAAGGTTTAAACACAGGCTTGATTCTAACTAAAGAATGACAGAACGACTGAACGTCTGGAACATCTGCCAGACACTTGTGCAGTAGAATTGATAAAGCAGATATCTGTCCCTTTAAGGAACTAGCTAATAGCCCCATCTCCAATCCTTCTTGGAGAAAGGACAAAATCCTAGGAATCCTTATCTTACTCCATGAGTAGCCTTTGGATTCGCACCAATAAAGATATTTATGCCATATCTTATGATAAATTTTCCTAGTGACAGGCTTTCTAGCCTGAATTAAGGTATCTATGACCGACTCAGAGAAACCCCGCTTGGATAAAATCAAGCGTTCAATCTCCAAGCAGTCAGCCGCAGAGAAACTAGATTTGGATGCTGGAACGGACCTTGAATCAGAAGGTCCTGTCTCAGTGGCAGAGTCCATGGGGGAAGAGATGACATGTCCACCAGGTCTGCATACCAAGTCCTGCGTGGCCACGCAGGTGCTATCAAAATCCCTGAAGCTCTCTCCTGTTTGATTCTGGCAATCAAACGAGGAAGGAGAGGAAATGGTGGAAACACATAAGCCAGGTTGAACGACCAGGGTACTGCTAGAGCATCTATCAGTACTGCCTGAGGATCCCTTGACCTGGACCCGTAACAAGGAAGTTCTGACGAGACGCCATCAGATCTAATTCTGGTGTGCCCCATTGCTGATTCAATTGTGCAAACGCCTCCGGATGGAGTTCCCACTCCCCCGGATGAAAAGTCTGACGACTTAGAAAATCCGCTTCCCAGTTCTCCACTCCTGGGATATAGATTGCTGATAGATGGCAAGAGTGAGTCTCTGCCCATCGAATTATTTCGGTAACCTCTATCATCGCTAGAGAACTCTTTGTTCCCCCCTGATGATTGATATATGCTACAGTCGTGATATTGTACGACTGGAATCTTATGAATCTGGCCGAAGCCAGCTGAGGCCATGCCTGAAGCGAGTTGAATATCGCTCTCAGTTCTAGAATATTTATCGGGAGGAGAGTCTCCTCCCGAGTCCACAAACCCTGTGCTTTCAGGGAATTCCAGACTGCACCCCAGCCCAATAGTGACGACGGACGCCAGCCTATGACCCACGCTGGCCTGGGGAAACACATTCCCTGGGACAGATGATCCTGTGACAACCACCAAAGAAGAGAGTCTCTGGTCTCTTGATCCAGATTTATCTGAGGCGATAAATCTGCATAATCCCCATTCCACTGTTTGAGCATGCATAGTTGCAGTGGTCTGAGATGCAAGCGAGCAAACGGCACTATGTCCATTGCCGATACCATCAGTCCGATTACCTCCATACACTGAGCCACTGACGGCCGAGGAATGGAATGAAGAGCTTGGCAGGTGGTTAAAATCTTTGATTTCCTGACTTCTGTCAGAAAAATTCTCATATCCACCGAATCTCTCAGAGTTCCCAGGAATGGAACTCTTGTGAGAGGGATAAGTGAACTCTTTTTTACATTCACCTTCCACCCGTGAGATCTTAGAAAAGCCAACACGATATCCGTGTGAGACTTGGCTAGATAGTAAGTCGACGCCTGAATTAAGATATCATCCAGATAAGGCGCCACTGCTATGCCCCGCGGTCTTAGAACCTCCAGAAGGGACCCTAGCACCTTTGTGAAAATTCTGGGAGCTGTGGCCAACCCGAAGGGAAGAGCCACAAACTGATAATGCTTGTCCAGAAAGGCGAACCTGAGGAACTGGTGATGATCTTTGTGGATAGGAATGTGTAGATACGCATTCTTTTAAGTCCACAGTGGTCATATATTGACCCTCCTGGATCATTGGTAAAATAGTCTGAATGGTCTCCATCTTGAAATATGGGACTGAGGAATTTGTTTAGGATCTTGAGATCTAAAATTGGTCTGAAGGTTCCCTCTTTTTTGGGAACCACAAACAGATTGGAGTAAAACCCCTGCCCCTGTTCTGCTTTCGGAACTGGGCGGATCACTCCCATGGTATATAGGTCTTCTACACAGCGTAAGAATGCCTCTGTTTTTGTTTGGTCTGCAGACAATTGAGAAAGATGGAATCTTCCCATTGGAGGAGAATCTTTGAAATCTAGAAGATACCCCTGGGTTACAATTTCTAAAGCCCAGGAGTCCTGAACGTCTCTTGTCCAAGCCTGAGTGAAGAGATAAAGTCTGCCCCTACTAGATCCGGTCCCGGATAGGGGGCTACCCCTTCATGCTATCTTGGTTGCAGCAGCGGGCTTCTTGGCCCGTTTACCTTTGTTCCAAGTCTGGTTAGGTCTCCAGACTGACTTGGATTGGGCAAAATTCCCCTCTTGTTTTGCAGCAGGGGAAGAGGTAGAGGGACCACCTTTGAAGTTTCGAAAGGAACGAAAATTATTTTGTTTGGTCCTCATCTTATTAGTCTTGTCCTGAGGAAGGGCATGGCCTTTCCCACCAGTGATGTCTGAAATGATCACTTTCAGTTCAGGCCCGAATAGGGTCTTACCTTTGAAAGGGATGGCTAAAAGCTTAGATTTTGATGACACATCAGCAGACCAGGACTTAAGCCATAACGCTCTGCGCGCTAAAATGGCAAAACCTGAATTCTTTGCCGCTAATTTAGCCAGTTGAAAAGTGGCATCTGTAATGAAAGAATTAGCTAGCTTGAGAGCCCTAATTCTATCCAGAATATCATCTAATGGGATCTCAACTTGAAGAGCCTCCTCCAGAGCTTTGAACCAAAAAGCAGCTGCAGTAGTTACTGGAACAATGCACGCTATAGGTTGGAGAAGAAAACCCTGATGAACAAATATTTTCTTTAGGAGACCCTCTAATTTTTTATCCATAGGGTCTTTGAAAGCACAACTGTTCTCAATAGGTATAGTTGTACGCTTAGCCAGGGTAGAAATAGCTCCCTCCACCTTAGGGACCGTCTGCCACGAGTCCCGCATGGTGTCTGATATGGGAAACATTTTCTTAAAAGTAGGAGGGGGTGCGAACGGAATACCTGGTCTATCCCACTCCTTAGTAACAATGTCCGAAATCCTCTTAGGGACCGGAAAAACATCAGTGTAAGCAGGAACCTCTAGAAATCTGTCCATTTTACACAATTTCTCTGGAACTACAATAGGGTCACAATCATCCAGAGTCGCTAAAACCTCCCTGAGCAACAAGCGGAGGTGTTCTAGTTAAAATTTAAAAGCCGTCATATCCGAGTCTGTCTGAGGTAACATATTTCCTGAATCAGAAATCTCTCCCTCAGACAGCAAATCCCTCAATCCCAACTCAGAACATTGTGAGGGTACATCGGATATGGCTAATAAAGCGTCAGAGGGCTCAGCATTTGTTCTCACACCAGACCTACTGCGCTTCCCCTGCAACCCAGGCAGCGTATATAAAACCTCTGAGAGGGTAGTATTCATAACTGCGGCCATATCTTGCAGGGTGAAAGAATTAGATGCACTAGAAGTACTTGGCGTCGCTTGTGCGGGCGTTAATGGTTGTGACACTTGGGGAGAATTAGATGGCATAACCGGATTCCCTTCTGACTGAGAATCATCCTGCGACATACTTTTAGTAGCTAAAATATGTTCTTTGCAATTTATTGACCTTTCAGTGCATGAGGGACACATTCTAAGTGGGGGTTCCACAATGGCTTCTAAATATATTGAACAATGTCAGACATGTTGAACAGGCTAGTAATGACTACAAACAAGCTTGAAAACACTTTATTTAGTGGAAAAAAAACAATCTTAAAACGGTACTGCGCCTTTAAGAGAAAAAAAAGAATACACGTTCTACAAAACTGCTTTAAAATACACCAAACTTTTCAAATTTTTGATAGACTCAATTTGTGTAGTTAAGTTTGCCCCACAAGAAAATAAAACATTTAACCCTTTATTGTGCAAACCGGATTGAAATAATGCCTAAATCCGTTAAAAAAAAAAAAAAAAAAAAAACACCCCCATATGGGGTTAAAGCCTCGATTTGGCCCAAAACATCAACAAGGGCCCTCAGGAGTTGGAGCTTGCTGAGTAAAAACAACTGCGCAACTGAGGCGGCGAAAATAGGCCCCGCCCATCTAACTCGATGTCTTTACAGCTTCAAAGAACCGCACCAGAGCGGTTTTAAACTAGCCATGTGGGTTCTGAGACCCAAAAAATAAGCCAAGTGTACCCTCAATAAAGTTGCCAAAAAAAACTTTATTGCCCACAAAATGTTAACAGCACTTCCAGTTGAGAAAACGTTTGCCCACAAACATTCAAAACTCAGTGTCAACCATTTTTTAATTAGCCCCTTATGCAAGCTTAGTAATGCCCTTCTAAAGATCTTAGGATTACTGCTTACCCTTACCCTCATGGGGATACCGTCAGCCTTTCTGAAATACACAGTCTCTCCAGAAAAAATGACTGAACATACCTCACTGCTATAAAGCATGAAAACTTTCCTCACACTGAAGTTTCCTGTACTCCTCAGCTTCTGTGGGAACTGCACTGGATCTTAGTGACAAATGCTTAGATCATCATCCTCCAGGCAGAAGTCTTCATCCATCTGCTGCCTGAGAGTAAATAGTACAAACCGGTACCATTTAAAACAAAAAACTCTTGCTCGAAGAAATTAAAAACTAATATTTTATCACCTGTTTCACTTTACCCTTCCTAGTACTTAAAGTAGGCAAAGAGAATGTCTGGGGGGTGGAGCTAAGGGAGGAGCTATATAGACAGCTATGCTGTGGTGCTCTTTGCCACTTCCTGTTAGGAGGATAATATGCCACAAGTAAAGGATGAATCTGTGGACTCGTCATACGTTATAGTAGAAATGTATACTTACATGATAAATTTCTTTCTTTCCGGATATATGGAGAGTCCACGACATCATCAATTACTAGTGGGAATATCACTCCTGGCCAGCAGGAGGTGGCAAAGAGCACCTCAGCAAAGCTGTTAAGTGTCACTCCCCTACCCATAATCCTCAGTCATTCGATCGAAGGGAAATGGAAAAAGGAATAACACAAAATTGTAGAGGTGCCTGAGGTTTAGTAAAAAATAACTTCATAAAAGGGTGGGGTAGTGGACTCTCCATATCCAGAAAGAAGTTCATCAGGTAAGCATAAATTTTGTTTTCTTTCCTAAGATATGGAGAGTGCACAACATCATAAATTACTAGTGAGAATCAATACCCAAGCTAGAGGACACAGGCTGACTAGGGAGGGAAAACAAGACAGGTAGACCTAAACAGAAGGCACCACCGCTTTAAGAACCTTTCTCCCAAAAGAAGCCTCAGCCGAGTCAAAAGTATTACATTTTGAAAATATATGCAGAGAGGACCAAGTTGCAGCCTTGCAAATCTGTTCCACAGAAGCTTCATTTTTGAAAGCCCAAGAAGAGGAAAACAGCCCTCGTGGAATGAGCTGTAATACTCTCAGGAGGCTGCAGATCAGCAGTCTCATACACACAACAAATAATATTTCTCAACCAGTAAGAAAGAGAAGTAGCAGGAGCTCTCTCACCCAAACACTTTCCTGAGAAACAAAACAAACAGGGCAGAAGACTGGTGAAAAACCTTAGACGCCTGAAGGTAGAATTTTAGAATACGCTCAACATCCAAGTTGTGCAACAGATGTTCTTTATGAGAAGGATTAGGACAGAGAGAAGGAACAACAATTTCCTGATTAATATTTCAATCCAAAACCATGTTAGGGAGAAATCCCAACCTAGTACGCAGGACCGCCTTATCCTCATGAGGTAAGGTGAATCACACTGCAGAACCGAGAGCTCTGAGACTCTTCGAGCAGAAGAGATAGCAATAAGAAAACAAAACCTTCCAAGATACCTTAATATCTATGGAATGCAATGGCTCAAACGGAGACTGCTGCAAAACCTTAAGAACAAAGTTAAGACTCCAAGGAGGAGCAACAGGTTTAAACACAGGCCTGATTCTGACCAGGGCCTGACAAAAAGATTGAACATCTGGAACGTCCGTCAGACGCTAGTAAAACAAAATTGATAATGCAGAAATCTGACCTTTCAGAGAACCGATTGACAATCCTTTCTCCAGACCTTCCTGGAGAAAAAAACAAAATTCTAGGAATCCAGAACCTATTCCAAGAGTAGCCCTTAGATTCACACCAAGAAAGGTATTTATGCCATACCTTATGGTGAATTGTTCGAGTAACAGGCTTGCGAGACTGGATCATGGTCGCTTGCGCCAGAACTAAGCGTTCAATCTCCAAGCAGTCAGCTTCAGAGAAAAGGGATTTGGATGAAGAAATAGACCCTGAGTTAGAAGGTCCTTCCTCAGAGGCAACCTCCAAGGCGGCCGAGATGACATCTTCAGTAGGTCTACATACCAGATCCTGTGAGGCCATGCAGGAGCTATTAGAATTACCGATGCTCTCTCCTGTTCGATACGAGCAATAACTCGTGGAAGGAACGCAAATGGAGAAAACAGGTATGCAAGACCGAAATCCCAAGGAACAGCCAGAGCATCTATGACCTTGAACCGAACCTTGGAAGTTTGGCATTCTGCTGAGACAGATCCAACTCCGGCACCCCCCATTTGAGGGTTAACATGGAGAAATCCTCCGGATGAACAGCCTACTCCCAGGGATAAAAAGTCTGTCTGTTCAGGAAATCCGCTTCCCAGTTGTCCACTCCTGGAATGTGGATCGCAGATAAACAGCAATTGTGAGCTTCTGCCAACTGAACAATCCGCGCCACCTCCTTTATGGCTAAGAGACGTCAAGTTCCTTCGTGGTGGTTGATGTAAACCACTGAGGTGATGTTGGCCGACTGGAAACTGATAAACTGGCCTAAGTACAACTGAGGCCAAGCTACCAGAGCATTGAAAATCACTCTAAACTCCAAGATGTTTATCGGGAGAGCAGACTCCTCCCGAGACCATAGTGCCTGCGCCTTTAATGAATCCCAGACTGCTCCACAGCTGGCATTCGTGTTCACAATCACCTAGGAAGGTCCCCGGAAGTGCCCTGAGACAGATGCTTCTGAGAAAGGCACCAAGGGAGAGAGTCTCTTGTCGACTGGTCCAGATCTATCCTCCGAGACAGATCCGAATGGTCTCCGTTCAATTGTGTGAGCATGCATAACTGCATAGCTCTCAAACAGGATTGAGCAAAGGGAATAATGTCCATGGCAGCGACCATCAGACCAATTACCTCCATACATTGAGCCACTGATAGCCAAACAGTAGACTGTAGAGAGAGGAAAGGGAGAGAATTTTGGATTTTCTGACCTCCGTCAGAAAATTTTTTCATAGATAGGGAATCTATTATGGTCCCTAAGAAAACCACTCTTGTAGCTGGAACAAGGGAACCTTATCCAGATTCACTTTCCATCCGTGGGAACATAGAAAAGACAACAGGATATCTGTATGAGTTTGCTTGTTGAAAAGATGATGTCTGAACCAATATGTTGTCCAGGAATAGCGCCACTGCAATTCCCCAAGACCTGATCACTGTCAAGAGAGCCCCCATAACCTTTGAGAAGATTCTGGAAGCTGTGGCAAGGCCAAAAGGAAAAGCAACAAACTGAAAGGGTTTGTCTAAAAATGTGAATCAAGAACCTAAGATGATCCCTGAAGATGGGAACATGAAGCTACACAATCTTCAGGTCTATGGTTGTCATGAACTGACCCTCTTGGACCAAAGGAAGAATGGAACAAATGATTTCCATTAGGGATAGAACGATATATCGGAGCGGCCAATTATTAGGGCCAATATTTGGAATCACTGATTATTTCAGAATCGGCCAGAAACTTGCAGATATTACCAATATGGAGCAAATCAATTTAGCTCTGTGTACTTAAGGGAAACTATGTAGTTTTAAGTGACACAAATCATCTATAGCACATACTGTATAAGCTGGACATAGCAAAGCATCCAATAATAAATAGCACTGATAACAGAGTCTAAGCCCAGGAGTTCCTGGGAGCACAGTTACCAGCTACCATACACCCAAAGGCAGCATGTAGATGGATTTGCATAAAAAAAAATATATGATTTGTGAAATGGAAAATGTGATCTTTAGGTGGCACTTAAAGCTACATAGTTTCCCTGAAGTACACAGAGCTAAATTACTTTTGATTTGCTCATAGGTGTTGGCAATACATAAAATCAATCTGCTTGCTAATTGCTGTCAGAATAGAACATTATTTGTTGCATTCTGATAAAGTTACACATTTGCAAAACATTTTACTAAAGCTGCTATATTTGACGATTTTTTAATTTAAATAATTTATTTTCCCCTTTAATGGGCATAAAACATTTTTTTTTAAATGATAGTTCAAGCACATCAATTAAAATGTCCGCAACAACAAACCTTAAGTAGAAAGTGATGCCGAATAGGAGACTAGTATCATTCTCTAGCAGTGGATAACAATGCTCTGACAATTAGGTGGCGCTGTTACACATGTATAAAACTGGCCATAAGTGACATAATAAGGAAACATAGTCCACTCCTCAGTACCAGGGAAGGTATTTGCAATGCAGTAAATATATGAGCATATTAAAAATTTCCCTGTCAAGTGGCAATATATATATATATATATATATATATATATATATATATATATATATATATATATATATATATTTATTTTTTATTTTATTTTTTTACTTTTAACCCTTATCTGTAAAGTGTACCAAGTGAACATGTTTTTAGTGAAGTGGCAACAATATATGAAAAAAACAGAAGTCGTTTAACAGGAGAACATGCTGAAATGTTTTGCTTTCTGCACTGTTTTTCTACTTAACTGGGAGAATTAAAGAAATCATGTAGTGTCTAGCTTTGCAGTAGTGACTTCAATTTATTGTACATCAGTGTGCAGTTTAAAAGGGATTTATGTCATTTTTTTATGTTTTGGGAAGCCATTTAACAAGTTAATTTTCAAGCACTTTATTTTTCCCAGTTTACTTTTAAAGTTTAAAATTTTAATAAGCATGTTAAGTTTATACCAGATTTGTATAGAAATTGTGTTGATTTTTCAAAACTTTAAATGTACAGAATATCGGCCCCTGTTATCGCATATCGGCCAATAATCGGTAACTGTATCAGCCCTGAAAAAGCTATATCGGTCTATCCCTAATTTCCATCTGGAAAGACGGTACTCTGAGAAACTTGTTGAGACACTTTAGGTCTAAAATAGGTTGAAAAGTTCCCTCCTTTTTGGGAACCACAAACAGATTTCAATAGAATCCTAGACCCTGTTCCCCCTTGCTGGAACTGGAACTATCACTCCCAGGGAGGAAAGGTCCTGAACACCGTTCATGAATGCCTCTCTCTTTATCTGGACTGCAGATAATCTTGAGAGATGAAATCTGCACCTGGGAGGAAAACTTTTTAATTCTATTTTGTAACCCTGAGCTATTATGTCCACAGCCCAAAGATCTGGGACCTCTCGTATCCATGCTTGAAAAAATAGAGAAAGCCTGCCCCCCACTTGATCCGATCCAGGACCTGGGGCAGACCCTCCATGCCGACTTAGAGCTGTCTTAGACTTAGCAGCTAGTTTCTGCGATTGTTTCCCCTTGCTCTAAGACTGATTGGGTTACCAAGAAGACTTGGAGAGTACCTGCTTGGAAGAGGAGAACTTTCCGTTGAAGTTACGAAAGGAACGAAAATTACTTTGACATCCTTTAGGACTGTTCTTCTTGTCTTGTGGTAGAAAAGACCCTTTTCCACCCAAATCTCTCTGCCAGACCAGGCCCAAACAAGGTCTTACCCTTGAAAGGAAGCGCCAGAAGCTTGGCCTTAAAGGTAACATCAGCTGACCAAGATTTCAGCCACAACGCCCTGCGGGCTAGGGCAGTGAACCCAGATAACTTGGCTCCCAGTCTAAGAACTTGCATGATAGTATCAGAATAAAGGAAATGGCTAGTTTGAGAGCCTTAATCCTGTCTTGGATCTCCTCCAAAGGAGTCTCTACTAAAATAGATTCAGACAAGGCATTGCACCAATAAGATGCCGCACTTGACACAGAGGAGGAAAGAATCTTGGATTTTCTGCCATACAAACTGCAGGTTACCATTGAAGACCTTGATGAACATGCATCTTCTTCAAATAAGCCTCCAGCTTTTTAAAGATGGGAGACAGGGAGAAAGGCATCTTTCCATTCCTGTGAGATAAAACGGTCTGGAACAGGAAACACCTCCACAGAGGAAGGAACATCATAGTATTTATTAAGTTTACTAGATTTCTTATGGTTCACGACGCCAGAAGAATCTGAGTCATTCAAAGTAGCCAATACCTCCTTTAACAGTACACAAAGGTGTTCAAGCTTAAATCTGAAGCTTAGTTCTTCAGTATCAGATAAAGGAATTATATTGTCCGACTCACCCTCAGAGGCTACCGAAGTATCCTAATCAATCAGACTTATAAGGGAGAGCAACCTGCATAGCAGTAGGTGGAGCAGAAACCTTAGAATCTGAATCTTCTAATTTTCCTCTTGCATTTTCCCTTTAGCATAGAAAAAAAAATGATAATGCTGCAGATACAGCAGAAGACACCTGAGCAGCAATTTCTGCAGGCAAATAAACTCCTCCAGGAGGCTGATAGGAACTGCAGGGTACTGTGATGCCAGAGGCTTGGGACATTGAGGAGAAAGCTGTGACATTGCCTGAACAGCATCATCCTGAGACACAGGCTCAGAAATAAAAATTAACTTTACATTTTAAAGTTTATCTAGACATGAGATACAGAATTCTGCACTACTAGCACTCTTGGCCTAGACTAGAAATGAAAAACTGGGAATTTAATTTTTTTTTATTGGAATTACTAAAATGAGGACTCAAGTTTAAAAACAACTAATGAACAGTTGACCACTCCTGTATCTGTAAATCAGCCTTTGATATATGTTAAAGGTAATAATAGGATAGTGCAAGTGCAGTATTTATTAACCAAAGGCCCACTATTGTAAATAGGAAAGAGGGTTTAAATACTTAGCAGAGAAGGATCAGAATCCTTCCCTAAACCACTAATTCTATGGTATGAGGGTATATCTGTTGTTATTAATGAGTATGTTCAGTAGCACATATACGTGTGGATATCATACATCAAATTTTTAGTTTATTCTAAAATGTCATTTAGGTAGCAACACGACAAGTAGTGGATTATAAGATCTATATTACTGGTATTTCTTCCAGTAATATACCAAAATGACACTAGAGTATAATAAGTAATACTGCCTGATATAAATATTAAAGGCAGTCTAAGATTTGTATGGTTGGCATTTGTTATAAATAATAGTAAGGACTGTTGTTGCTAGGTTACTGTTAAAGTGTATCCACATGAGTTATAGTGATTAGAGACCGGTATTTGTAGTTTCACAGGAGATTATTATTGATACTGTATAATGTATCCAATTCTATGTGTCTGGAAGCATAACTTATAGAATTGTAATGTCAAAATACTTCAACAGATATTAACTATATTGGTGAGACATATTCATATACATTGTTTCGTCTATTTATGCAATGGGGATTGTTGGTCCTTCAATAGCTTGTACATCAACTAAAATATTGCTATTGAGGCTCATATGTGTTTAGGTATAGTGTGAACATGCTTATACATTTTCCACCATTCACTTTGTTCTGTTTAGAAATACTCCTGCAATAGCGATGTTTAAAGTACTGTTTTCAAGTCTTTGAATCTTATTTGAAAGAGTCTTTGTAGTATTGGTATTGTGTATACCTTATGACTAATTCCACTCAGTACCGTATACAGACCAACCAGTCGCAAAACACTTCTTACTGGCCAAACACTCAGCCTCTGAGATGAAGTATATGATCATCGATCATGTCCCACCTCTGGCTAGGGGTGGTGATAGAGCAAGACTCTTGTTACAGAAAGAGTAGATGGATTTTTACTCTACAGACCTTAACACCTAGAGGTCTGATACTAATATGGACATGCACTGTTTCCTCTAAAAACTCTACTTGGATATGGTATAACAGACACCATGGTTCATGAGGTAGCCATTTGTAATATGACATAAGTGCTAAAGACACTAAGTATGTCATGTAATTAATAAATTCCATTTTTGTAGTTAGAAAATTAAACCTGGTTGGACATTTAGCTAAAAGTGACAAGATGCAATGAATGTAATTTTTTTATGCATGTTTTATGCTGCCTTTTTGA
>NC_069501.1:232528906-232546406 GCF_027579735.1 Bombina bombina | reverse complement strand
ATGTCCGTATGGGACTTGGCAATTTAGAAATTAGACGACATTCTGATACAGGCGTCGAAGTAAGGGGCTACTGCTATGCCCCGCGGCCTTAGGACTGCCAGAAGTGACCCCAGAACCTTCGTAAAGATTCTTGGTGCCGTAACTAACCCAAAGGGAAGAGCCACAAACTGGTAACTCCCGTCTAGGAAGGCGAACCTGAGAAACCAATGATGATCTTTGTGTATCGGAATGTGAAGATAAGCATCCTGTAAGTCCACGGTAGTCATGTATTGACCCTCCTGGATCATAGGTAGGATGGTTCGAATAGTCTCCATCTTGAAAGATGGGACCCTGAGAAATTTGTTTAGGATCTTGAGATCTAAGATTGGTCTGAAGGTTCCCTCTTTCTTGGGAACCACAAATAGATTTGAATATAATCCTTGCCCCTGTTCCTCCTTTGGAACTGGGTGGATCACTCCCATAACTAGGAGGTCTTGAACACAATGTAAGAAATGCCTCTCTCTTTATCTGGTCTGCAGATAATTGTGAAAGGTGAAATCTTCCTTTTGGGGAAGAAGCTTTGAAGTCCAGAAGATATCCCTGGGACACAATTTCCAACGCCCAGGGATCCTGGACGTCTCTTGCCCAAGCCTGGGCGAAGAGAGAAAGTCTGCCCCCTACTAGATCCGTTACCAGATCAGGAGCCAATCTTTCATGCTGTCTTAGAGGCAGCACCAGGCTTCTTGGCCTGTTTACCTTTGTTCCAAGTATGGTTAGGTCTCCAGACCGGCTTGGACTGGGCAAAATTTCTCTCTTGTTTTGTATTAGAGGAAGATGACGCCGCGCTCGTCTTAAAGTTTCGAAAGGCACGAAAATGAGTTTGAATGGTCCTTAATTTGTTAGACCTATCCTGAGGAAGGGCATGACCTTTTCCTCCAGTAATATCAGAAATTATCTCCTTCAGTCCAGGCCCGAATAGGGTCTGCCCCTTGAAGGGAAAATTGAGAAGCTTAGACTTTGAAGTAACGTCAGCTGACCAGGATTTAAGCCATAGCGCCTACGCGCTTGAATAGCAAAACCTGAGTTCTTAGCCGTTAGTTTAGTTAAATGAACAACGGCGTCAGAAACAAATGAATTGGCTAGCTTAAGTGCTTTAAGCTTGTCAAGTATATCATCTAATGGAGTTTCTATCTGTAAGGCCTCTTCCAGAGACTCAAACCAGAAGGCCGCAGCAGCAGTAAATGAGGCAATGCATGCAAGAGGCTGTAGAATAAAACCTTGTTGAATAAACATTTTCTTAAGGTAACCCTCTAACTTTTTATCCATTGGATCTAGGAAAGCACAACTGTCCTCGACGGGGATAGTTGTACGCTTAGCTAGGTTAGAAACTGCTCCCTCCACCTTAGGGACCGTTTGCCATAAGTCCCGTGTAGCAGCATCTATTGGAAACATTTTCTTAAAAATAGGAGGGGGAGAGAATGGTACACCTGGTCTATCCCATTCCTTAGTAATAATTTCTGAAAACCTTTTAGGTATTGGAAAAAAATCAGTGTAAACAGGCACTGCATAGTATTTATCCAATCTACACAATTTCTCTGGCACTATAATGGTGTCAAAGTCATCCAGAGTAGCTAAAACCTCCCTGAGCAACACGCGGAGGTGTTCAAGCTTAAATTTAAATGTTGACATATCAGAATCAGGTTGAAGCATCTTCCCTGAGTCAGAAAAATCACCCACAGAAAGAAGCTCTCCTGCCTCAGCTTCTGCATATTGTGAGGGGATATCAGACATAGCTACTAAAGCGTCAGAGTGCTCTGTATTTTTACTAGCCCCAGAGCTGTCTCGCTTTCCTTGTAACCCTGGTAGTTTGGGCAATACCGCTGTAAGGGTATGATCCATAACTGCCGCCATGTCTTGTAAAGTAAACGCCATGGGCGCGCTAGATGTACTTAGCGCCTCTTGAGCGGGAGTCCCTTGAGCGGGAGTCAAAGGTTCTGACACGTGGGGTGAGTTAGTCGGCATAACTTCCCCCTTGTCAGTTTCCTCTGGTGATAAATCTTTTAAAGACAGAATATGATTTTTATAACTTAAAGTAAAATCAGTACATTTGGTACACATTCTAAGAGGGGGTTCCACAATGGCTTCTAAACATAATGAACAAGGAGTTTCCTCTATGTCAGACATGTTTAAACAGACTAGCAATGAGACCAGCAAGCTTGGAAAACACTTTGATAAATGTAAACAAGCAAAAAATAAAAACGGTACTGTGCCTTTAAGAGAAACAAATTGTCAGAAATTGAAAAACAGTGATAAAAAGCAGTAAATCTTACGAAATTTTTACAGTGTGTATAATAGACTAACAGAGCATTGCACCCACTTGCAAATGGATCAAAAAAACGGATCAAAAAAACGATATAAACGTTTTTCAACAGTCACAACAAACTGCCACAGCTCTGCTGTGGCCCTACCTGCCCATATAACGACTTTGAAAGGCACAAAAACCCTTTAGAGAGGTCCTAAGTGTTCAGGGGACTCCTTCAGGGAAAATGGATGTCTCAAGCTGCAAAATCTAATGCGCATTTAGGCGCGAAAATAGGCCCCTCCCAACCTGTATTCACAGTGAGAGGGCCTAACAAAACTATCCCTAGGCAAAATCTAGCCAGCCATGTGGAAAAAACTGGGCCCCAATAAAGTTTTATCACCAATATGTATAAAAAAACGTTTAAACACTTCCAGCAAACGTTTTATTTTTCAGTAATGTGAGAAAGTAATAAGAATATTACCTTTTACAGCAAGCATGATACTAGTAGTTATTAAATCACTGTAATCAGGCTTACCTTAAATAAATCCGGTATTAACAGCATTTTCTAGCATATTCATTTCTCTAGAAAAATTTAAACTGCACATACCTCATAGCAGGAAACCCTGCACGCCATTCCCCCAGCTGAAGTTACCTCTCTCTTCAGTTATGTGTGAGAACAGCAATGGATCTTAGTTACAACCTGCTAAGATCATCAAAAACCACAGGCAGACTCTTCTTCTACTTTCTGCCTGAGGCTAAAATAGTACAACTCCGGTACCATTTGAAAATAACAAACTTTTGATTGAAGATAAACTAAATAAAAACACCACATCTCTCTAGCTACTTCCTTTCTTGTCGAGAGCTGCAAGAGAATGACTGGGAGTGGCAGTTAGAGGAGGAGCTATATAGACAGCTCTGCTGTGGGTGATCCTCTTGCAGCTTCCTGTTGGGAAGGAGAATATCCCACAAGTAATGGATGATCCGTGGATTGGATACACCTTACAAGAGAAAAGCACTCGCTGGGCTTCAGTCAACTGTGAACAAAAGTGTTTTAATGATGTGACATTTCGGGGTAAAAGAACCCTTTCTTCTCACAAACAGTGTACAAAACAAACTTATAAAGGCCTCTTATTCCCTCCCCCACACAATCAACCAATCAAAAAGCAGTGTGTGCAAAAGATAGCAACTGAACATTTGTGAAACTGTCAAAAACTTAATGATCAAAACAAATCCGAAAAAAATATAAAATACAAGTGTGATCATTATTCATAATCTACATAATGTAGTGTGCATCAATGTGTACCAAGTGACTCCTACACTGACTTGCTACATATTGATGCAGACTACATTATGTAGATTCTAAATAATTATCACACTTGTATTTATATTTTTTTGGGATTTGGATTTGTTTTAATAATTAAGTTTTTGACCGTTTCACACATGTTCAGTTGAGATAGATAGATTGATAGATAGATATAAAACACACACATACACACAGTATAATGTAGTTAGGAGCGCTCACTTGCAGACAATCGTTTCGTCTTTGAACAACGGCACAATGGAGCGTGGGCGGAGGTCGGGACACACCACCTTACCTAAACCAATGCAAAAGGTTGCTACTACAGGCGAAACTGCCAAACTAAATAGCGCACTGAGCACAGATGACAAGTTACAGTAGAACAAATTCCATACGAATCCAGCGGATAAAACTTCAGAAATTCATTTCACAAATTAAGAACATAGCGACAGAATAGTCAGCACGAAAATAAAACCATCAGGTGAGAAATGGACAGGTTCACACAGGCGCATACGCACTTGATCACTGCTTACGTGTGAACCTGTCCATAAGCCTATTTAAGGCTAAACATTTAAAAAGACATACACCTATTGATACCTGAAAGGTTTAAGCACTTTCAAAGACACAAAAGAAAAAGGCTAAAAGTCTAAAAATGGGAAACCAATATTTTATATACAGCACTGCTAGTATGGATCATTGTAATGAATACACATAAAACAAGTGTGATGAAAAAGGGTACAGAGCGTAAATCATGTTATACCTGAAAGCATACTTTGGGTCCAATTCATAGATATTATAACATGTATTAAACAATATATATTGACACATATTAGGTTCTAACTTTAGAAAAACAATCGCACTACATTCATGTACATTTATATTGGATAATTATATATTAATAAATTCCTCACAATATCTATATCGATCTATATCTATATCTATCATGGCTTTGGAGTTTAACCAAACTAGAGAAACCCAGTCACACAAATGTGATGTTTCCCAGGTGTCTGGTCTTTTACAGACATAACTCAGGGCTTACTAGACCAGATCTCTCTAGTTCCTGGCAGCAAGTGTTGCCTTGTGTGGGGAACAGAATTCAGCCTTCCTTACAGTGAAGCCAACAGCTCAATAAGATTGTCTATGTACATTTGGTACAAATCATGGCAATTGTATATAAAAAAAAAAAAAAAAAAAAAAAAAAAAAAAACACACACACACCACAATAACCCAATTAAAGGAAAAGTCTAGTCAAAATTAAACTTTCATGATTCAGATAGCAGCAATTTTAAGCAACTTTCTAATTTTTTCCTATTATCAAATTTTCTTCGTTCTTTTGGTATCTTTATTTGAAAAAACATGAATGTAAGCATATGAGCCAGCCCATTTTTGGTTCAGCACCTGGCTAGCGCTTTCTGATTGGTGTCTAAATGTATCCAATCAGCAAGCGCTACTCAGGTTCTAAACCAAAAATGGGCTGGCTGCTAAGCTTACATTCAAATAAAGATACCAATAGAACGAAAAAAATTTGATAGGAGTAAATTAGTAAGTTGCTTAAAATTACCTGCTCTATCTGAATCATGAAAGTTTAATTTTGACTACACTATCCCTTTAAAGTCAGTGTTAACTGTAAAATTGTTTTTCGCTGAACAAGTTCCCCATGACTTGTTATAACAGCTGTAGGGTATAAAATGCATAAAAAAATTGCTCATTTATGCTTTTTTGCAAAAGATATAGCTGGATTTGCTCTTTAAAACTACCACCCATCAAAATAGATGCAGTGTGCTCACAGATCAGATCTTATCACTCAATGCTTCCCTTTCTTATCTCTGTACAATACTTAGAAAGTACAATTGAAAATGAACATTTTAGAGCTTTATCTATTCTACCCCTCACTGTGAGTGTCATTTCTTCTGCTGGCTGTGTTTACATAGTTTCTCAATAGCCTATTATTAAAAGGAGAGAAAGGTTTTTGGGTAAACTGTCCCTTTAATATTCAACATAGAAAGCAGGGTTTTTTTTCTTCTTTTTAACGTCATAGAATAGTATAAATATGTATAATTCTACTGACCATCCAAGAACATTAACCCCTTAATGACCGAGGACGTACGCCATACGTCCTCAGAAAAAAATACAGTTAACGCCTGAGGACGTATGGCGTACGTCCTCGGTTTGGAAAGCAGCTGGAAGCGATCCTGATCGCTTCCAGCTGCTTTCCGGTTATTGCAGGATGCCTCGATATCGAGGCAATTCTGCAATAACAATTTTTACCCCTCCGGTGCAGAGAGAGCCACTCTGTGGCCCTCTCTACACCGGACATCGATGGCCGCATTCATTGGTGGGTGGGAGCTGCAGTGGGAGGCGGGTGGGCAGCCATCGATGGTTTCTGAGCCTGAGAGGGGGGCGGGATTGGGGGCGCGCGCGCATGTGCACGGGTAGGGAACGGGTGGGAACAGGTGGGAACTGCTACATTACAGAAAATATTAAGTTTAAGTGGGAGAAAGGGGGGGAGGGAATGCCCCAAAAAGTAATCTAAGGGATTTGGGATGGGGTAGGGGTTGGTCTGGGGGGGGGGGGGGGGGGGGGGGGAGAGGGGAAAGCTACCCTACAGAAAATAAATAAAAAAATAAAAAAAATAAGATACATTATATTGTAAACTGGGTACTGGCAGACAACTGCCAGTACCCAAGATGGCTGCCAAGAAGGTAGAGGGGGAGGTTAGAGAGCTGTTGGGGGGGGGGGGGGCAGGGAGGTTGGGGGCTAAAGGGGATCCTACACAGCAGCGTATGTAAATATGCAAAGGGGGGAAAAGAATGCCTTTTATTTTAGTACTAGAAGACTTTCTGCCAGTACTTAAGATGGCGAGGACAATTGTGGGGTGGGGGAGGTAAGAGAGCTGTTTGGGAGGGATCAGAGGGGTGATGTGTCAGATGGGAGGCTTATCTCTACACTAAAGCTAAAATTAACTCTACAAGCTGTCTAATTAACCCCTGCACTGCTGGGCATAATACACGTGTGATGCTCAACGGCATTTAGCGGCCTTCTAAATACCAAAAAGCAACGCCAAAGCCATATATGTCTGCTATTTCTGAACAAAGGGGATCCCAAAGAAGCATTTACAACCATTTGTGCCATAATTACACAAGCTGTTTGTAAATGATTTCAGTGAGAAACCTAAAATTTGGAAAAAAATAACGTTTTTTATTTTATCGCATTTGGCGGTGAAATGGTGGTATAAAATATACCAAAATGGGCCTAGATCAATACTTGGGGTTCTCTACTACACTACACTAAAGCTAAAATTACCCCAAAAAGCTCCCTACATGCTCCCTAATTAACACCTTCACTGCTGTGCATAATACACGTGTGGTGCGCAATGGCATTTAGCAGCCTTCTAATTACTAAAAAGCAACGCCAAAGCCATATATGTCTGCTATTTCTGAACAAAGGGGATCCCAGAGAAAAATTTACAATGTATGCCATAATTGCAATTGTAAATAATTTCAGTGAGAAACCTAAAGTTTGTAAAAAAAATTGTGAAAAAGTGAACAATTTTTTTTATTTGATCGCATTTGGCGGTGAAATGGTGGCATGAAATATACCAAAATTGGCCTAGATCAATACTTTGGGATTTCTTCTAAAAAAAAATATATACATGTCATGGGATATTCAGGGATTCCTGAAAGATATCAGTGTTCCAATGTAACTAGCCCTAATTTTTTTTTAAAAAAGTGGTTTGGAAATAGCAAAGTGCTACTTGTATTTATGGCCCTATAACTTGCAAAAAAAGCAAAGAGGGTATTTCTAAACTCTGGACAAAATTTAGAAACTATTTAGCATGGGTGTTTTTTGGTGGTTGTAGATGTGCAACAGATTTTGGGGGTCAAAGTTAGAAAAAGTGTGTTTTTTTCCATTTTTTTATCATATTTTATAAAAAAAATTATAGTAAATTATAAGATATGATGAAAATAATGTTATCTTTAGAAAGTCCATTTAATTGCGAGAAAAACGGTATATAATATGTGTGGGTACAGTAAATGAGTAAGAGGAAAATTACAGCTAAACACAAACACCGCAGAAATGTAAAAATAGCCTTGGTCCCAAACGGACAGAAAATGGAAAAGTGCTGTGGTCATTAAGGGGTTAACGGTCCACAACAGAATATTTTTTTTTTTTTTTTTTTTTTTTTTTTAAAGATAATCCCTTTATTACACATTCCCTAGTTTTGCATAACCAACACTGTTATATCAATACACTTTTTCCCTCTTGATTACCTTGTATCTAAGCCTCTGAAAACTGCCCCTTTATTTCATTTCTTTTAACAGGCTTGCATTTTAGCCAATCAGTGCTGACTCCTAGGTAACACCACGTGCGTGAGCACAGTGTTATCTATATGACACACATGAACCAACACCCTCTAATTGTGAAAAATTGTCAAAATGCATTCACATAAGAGACTGCCTTCAAGGTCTAAGAAATTAGCATATGAAAATCCTAACTTTCAACTAAGAATACCAAGAGAACAAAGCAAAATTGGTGATAAAAGTAAATTGGAAAGTTGTTTAAAATTACATGCCCTATTTGAATCATAAAAGTTTATTTTGGACTAGACTGTCCCTTTAAAAAGGATATAGAAGAAAAGACCTCCTCTTAAGCATTGCATTCAAATAAAAAGATACATGAAGTAAAGAACAAAATCTTTGTAAATTTCTATTAAAGGATTTAGGAAAGAGTACGGATGGACTATAGAAATGACATTCATTAACAGATCCTAAGCACTGAATTACCGCTTCTTTGATAAGGAAAGCTTTTTCCATGGAGTTTCTCATTTCCTCCCTCTGAGCAATGTTCGCTTGCATTTTTGATTCCATCTTCTTTAGTAAAGTCATGTGATCAGCTAGGAGGCCTCTGACTCTGCTCATCTAGAAGAAGAAAAACTGTTAAAGTTAAGTTACAAACTCATTTATTGGCGTCATCTACTGAGCTTCTGAATTCAGTTTATTTAGAAAAAACAAAAATGTATGCTAACCTGATAAAATTTATTTATTTACGTATATGGAGAGTCCACAATGTCATCAATTACTAGAGGGAATATCACTCCTGGCCAGCAGGAGGCGGAAAAGAACACCACAGCAAAGCTGTTAAGTGTCACTCCCCTACCCATAATCCCCAGTCATTCGACCAAAAGGAAATGGAAAAAGGAATAACACAAGAAGGTATAGAGGTGCCTGAGGTATAGTAAAAAATAACTGTCTTAAATTAAGGGTGGGGTCGTGGACTCTCCATACCCGTAAAGAAATAAATTTATCAGATAAGCATATTTTTTTTTCTTTCCTAAGATATGAAGAGTCCACAACGACATCAATTACTAGTGGGAACCAATACCCAAGCTAGAGGACACAGATGACTAGGGAGGGAGAACAAGACAGGAAGACCTAGACAGAAGGCACCACCACTTAAAGAACCTTTCTCCCAAAGGAGGCCTCAGCCGAGGCAAAAGTATTACATTTGGAAAATTTGAAAAAAGTATGCAGAGAGGACCAAGTTGCAGCCTTGCAAATCTGTTCCACAGAAGCTTAATTTTTGAAAGTCCAAGAAGAGGTGAAAGCCCTTGTGGAATGAGCTGTAATTCTCCCAGGAGCAGTCTCATAAGTCAAACGAATTATACTTCTCAACCAGAGGGAAAGAGAAGTAGCAGTAGCCTTCTGACCTTTATGCTTTCCAGAGAAACAAACAGGACAGAGGACTGGCAAAAATCCTTAGCTGCCTGTAGGTAGAATTTTAGAGCATGCACTACATCCAAGTTGTGCAACAAACGTTCCTTATGAGAAAAAAAAAAAAAAAAAGAGAAAGTCTGCTTCCCATCTGGTCCGATCCTGGTTCGGGGGCAAACCCTTCACGCTGATTTAGACTCAGCTGCGGGTTTCTTTGATTGCTTCCCCTTGTTCCAAGACTGATTGGGTTTCCAAGACTTGGACTGTTCCTGCTTAGAAAAGGGAGAGAAAGACTTTCCCTTGAAGTTACGAAAGGAACGAGAAACGAGTCCTTTAGGTCTATTCTTCTTGTCTTGTGGTAGAAAAGACCCTTTTCCACCTGTAATATCAGAAATTATTTCTGCCAGACCAGGTCCAAACAAGGTCTTACCCTTGTAAGGAAGCGCAAGAAGCTTGGACTTAGAGGTAACATCAGCTGGCCAAGATTTTAGCCATAATGCCCTGCGGGCTAGGACAGAGAAGCCACATATCGGCTCCCAGTTTAATAACTTGCATGGTAGCATGAGAAATAAAGGAATTGGCTAGTTTCAGAGCCTTAATCCTGTCTTAGAACTCCTTCAAAGGAGTCTCTACCAAAATTGAATCGGACAAGGCGTTGCACCAATAAGATGCCGCACTTGACACAGGGGCAATACAAACTGCAGGTTGCCATTGAAGCACTTGATGAATATACATCTTCAGATGTCTCCAGTTTTGTCCATGAGATTCTTAAAAGATCAGCTCTCCTCTATAGGGATCGTAGTTCTCTTAGCCAGAGTAGAAATGGTACCTTCTACTTTAGGCACTGAGTGCCATAAGTCTTTAATGGAGTCAGCGACAGGAAACATCTTTTTAAAGACAGGAGATGGAGAGAAAGGTATCCCTGGCCACTCTTATTCCTGAGAAATAATCGCCGTTGCACGATCCGGAACAGGAACACCTCCACAGAGGAAGAAACATCACAGTATTTATTAAGTTTACTAGATTTCTTAGGGTTGACCACGACAGGAATATCAGTCATCCAAAGTAGCCAATACCTCCTTTAACAGTACATGAAGGTGTTCAAGCTTAACTCTGAAGTGTAGTTCTTCAGTATCAGATAAAGGAATTACACTGTCCGAATCTGAGATCTCACCCTCCGAGACTACGACGTATACTCCTCATCAGACTTATGAGGGAGAGCTACCTGAATAGCAGAAGGCGGAGCAGAAACCTTACAATCTGGATCTATAAATTTTCCTCTTGCGTTTTCCCCTAAACATAGGAAAAGCAGATAATGCTGCAGATACCGCAGAAGATACCTGAGCAGCAATTTCTGCAGGCAAATAAACTCCTCCTGGAGGCTGAGAGGAACTGCAGAGCACTGTATGTCCCTTTAAATTTTTTAAATGTAGTTTTTGCGGTTAATAACTGGATATGGCAGTTAGGGGAGGAGCTATATAGCAGCTCTGCTGTGGGTGATCCTCTTGCAACTTCCTGTTGGGAAGGAGAATATCCCACAAGTAATGGATGATCCGTGGACTGGATACACCTAACAAGAGAAATAAAAAAAACCTTGCTGAGGACCTTTACACCTCAGCTGAACTAAGGTGTCCTACCTGCCCCCTCAGGAGAAAGAAAATCCTGGAAGTCAAAGGATTATATGAAGAAACAAGCTTGCCATTCTTACAGCCCAGTCGACACAGCTCCGATAAAAGTAATGAGCGGAAGGGAGGAAGTCACATGATCGGGGAGTAAAAGCGATGCGCAACAGTGTAAAGCGGGTGAACAAGCCGACTAACAGGAAACCAAAAGAAAAAACCTGCATGTCTCTAATCGTACAGCCGTTAAGTCGCATACTCCCAAGAAAGAAAAATTCTCTCTATCGATTTTTATATACATGCTGTTTCAAAAACCCCTTCTAAACACCATAAACTTTAGTGCCTATAAAAGGGAATAAATATATTAAGAAAAAATGGCAGTGTCCCAGAAATTGATGTATAAAAAATTTGTAGATTTATTTAGAACGTAGTTAAAACATGAAAAATATGTAGTAAAAAGATAGAACGGTCTTACGCGTTTCGGCTAGCTTTTGCATGGTCTATGATTACGGCAAAAGCTAGCCGAAACGCGTAAGACCGTTCTATCTTTTTACTACATCTTTTTCATGTTTTAACTACGTTCTAAATAAATCTACACATTTTTTATACATCAATTTCTGGGACTTTGCCATTTTTTCTTGATACCTTTTCTAAGAGTTGAGGAGCTCTTTTTTCTGAGACCCAGAGATTATCGGCATTGAAAGGAGCACTGACCAAATTTGAAGCACGGATTGGATACAGACCAGTGAGAACGAGAATTGGCAGAAGAGCCGCTGACGTCACGTCCGATCAGTAAATCCCGCACACACATGCAGCTGAACCGGAGTTGGAGAGAGAGCGACGGTTACGCTTCCTAGCGTGGCCGTCCTCCCGTCTGCACAGAGGTGAGCCTACCCGAGAGAAGCAGAGAACTTCCGCCTTTAAGATAAGGTAAAGAAGGGTTGTGGTTATGTTTGTGTGCGGGTGAAGTATCTGACAAGACCGCTGTGTCTAGTTGTTACAATACTGTACTATCACCAAGGTTTAATACATGTATCCTTGAGTAAGCCATAGTGGTGCTAAATAAGTATCCTGTCTACTATACTGCGTTTACCCACCTCATATTCAATAAATATATGACCTCTCAAATATAAATAATGAGCCACAATGAAAAGGTTAACTCCTTCATGCCCAAAAAGGAGGTTGACCTAAGTCTCCAATCACATACAACAAAGTGCCTGCCCACTGCCTTAAATTAATCCTGAATAAAAGGATTATAAAGTGTCCCCATATACTGCAATGAAAAAAATTCCTTCTGAAGACAAAAGCACTTACCTGTAGTCTAGCCGTCCGGCAGGAGGACAGCTCAGAAGGCGTGAAAGGACACATACTCCTTACAGAGACCTGTAGAAAAAAGAAAGAACAGAGTAAACCTACTCTAGCTTTCTATACTAGGGCAGCAATATGTTAGGAAACAGAGCAAGGCCCACCTCACAACTTCCTAACTGCTTTAAAGCCACCACTACTCTACTGCAGAGATTGACATGGACTACAGCTAGACCCAAACATCTTGCCTGAAGTGAAAGAAATCCAATTTTTCTTCAGACACCAAAAACTTCACCTCCTCCATTGACAAAGGCAAAGAGAATGACTGGGGATTATGGGTGGGGGGAGTTACACTTAAAGGGACAGTATACATTCATTTTCATATAACTGCATGTAATAGACACTACTATAAAGAATAAGATGCTCAGATACGGATATAAAAATCCAGTATAAAATGGTTTAAAAACGTACTTAGAAGCTTTCAGTTTAGCTCTGTTGAAAAGGTAGCTGGAAAGCCCACTGCAAGTGGTAAATAAGACACTCCACCCATCCCCCTTCTTTTGCATATGAAAAGACCCTTTACACAAACAGGAGCAAGCTGGAGAAGGTAGCTGACGGTATTCAAATAAAACTTTGGGGCTTGGTTAGGAGTCTGAAAATCAGAGCAATGTTATTTAAAAATAAGCAAAATTATACATTTAAAAAAAAAAAAAAAAAAAAAAAAAAAACCAACCCTTTATGGGCTTTATAAATAGATCATCTACAAAACATTTATGCAAAGAAAAAATGAGTGTATAATGGCCCTTTAACAGCTTTGCTGTGGTGCTCTTTGCCTCCTCCTTCTGGCCAGGAGTAATATTTCCACTAGTAATTGATGACATTGTGGACTCTCCATATCATAGGAAAGAGAAAACGTTTTTTTGGAGTTGTGTAGTTCCCAGTAAAGCCATTTCCACAGAAGGTTACACATTTAATGTTCACAAAAATTTTTACTCAATCATTTTGCAATTGGGAGTAAAAAACATTGACCTATAGCTTTGATGGTTTAATTAAAGGGAAATGAAACAAAAATTTTTTTTCAGAATTCATGCAATTTTTTTAAACAACTTTCCAACTTACTTTTGTTATTTAAGAGGCATCATTTTCTTGGTATCCTTAGTTAAAAAAACATACCCAGGTAGGCTACAGAACTTGAAAGTAAAAGAGAGAGCGCCTAATGGTGTGACATCGTCTGAAACCAGGTAGATATAATCATTAATATCATCCGCCAAATAGATACTCACAAAATGGTTGGCACTGACAAGTAGTGCATACAGGCAGGCTGACCTTTGTACAGCAGTCAGTACGCTGAATACAGAACTAGCTGCTGATTGGTGTCTGCACATATATGTCTCTTGTCATTGGCTTACCAATGTGTTCAGCTAGCTCCCAGTAGTGTATTACTTCTCCTTCAATAAAGGATTACTAACTTTTGCATTTTTACTCAAAACAGAACCCACATTTCAACACATACATATAATTATTTAATAACTAACTTATATTCATTGTAAAAATTCATCCTCACGTCACCTAATCCAGCCCCTAAATATGGGCAGTACATTTCAAAAAGCACTAACCTATCGTATCTCCTTCTTTTGCATATAATTAACAGCCGATTACGGTGTTTATATAGAATTGTATAGTATCTCCTCCTTTTCCATATAGTTAACTGCCAATCACAGCATTTTGCGCATGCGCACTCTACTGCATATAGAACTGACATGAAGTTAGTGATGTAATGGATGACATTGCGCTACCTTGCGCATGCGCATCAGGAATAACGGTCGCCATATTCCAACTTGGGTTGTCAGTCCAGATTGGAAAAAGATAAAAACGATAAATGGAGTGGGTTTGGAAAGTGTTACATTTTTAAAGCCAAATATCTTCCAAACGGCAAGTAATTTAAACCGATAGGGCACTGTAACTATATTTAAATTTTGTACTTTCTTTTTAGCTGCGATTAGGTTTTTTTTGCCTTCAGTGTCCCTTAAGCTAATGAAGCAAAACTGATAATAGAATAAATTGGAAAGTTGTTGAAAATGTCATTCTCTATTTGAATCAGGAAAGAAACAATTTGGGTTTTATGTGAATCCTGATACTCAAGTAACGCATGAAACATTTTTTATTGCTACAGGAAATATTTCAAAAATGTTTTTTTTTTTTTTTTTTTTAAATAAAATGCATTCATGCACATTCAATTTTGACTTTTTCCCCTTAAATTTTTACCACAAAAAAAGGCTCTGCAGTTTCTTGATAACAGAATCATCTTCAGACCCAAATAGCATGTCCCTTTATTGGCACAACCTTAAGCAACAAAGTAAGTTAAAAAAAAAAAAAATATCAAATTAAAATCCTACAACTAAAGGACCAGTCAACACAGTAGATTTGCATAATCCACAAATGCAAGATAATGCATTAGCACTTAGTTTGAACTTCAAAAGAGAAGTAGATTTTTTTTTCTGACAATTTTAAAAGTTATGTCTTTCCACTCCCCCTGTACCATGTGACAGCCATCAGCCAATCACAAATGCATACATGTACCATGTGGCAGCCATCAGCCATTCACAAATGCATACACATTTATTCTTGCACATGCTCAGTAGGAGCTGGTGACTCAAAAAGTTTAAATATAAAAAGACTGCGCACATTTAGTTAATCGAAGTAAATTGGAAAGTTGTTTAAAATGGCATGCTCTATCTGAATAATGAAAGTTTAATTTTGATTGAGTGTCCCTTTAATGTAGGTAGGTAAAAGGATCCAATGTAAAGAACATGTGAACTAGCACTTTACCTTCAGGTTAAGGTCTGCTTTATTCTTCTGAGTTATATCATACAAATTATTAGCATATTTGAACATAGATTCTGACTGCATCTTCTGAGAGGCCTGGAATACAAAACCACACATTATCTATTAAAAATGATAAACAGTATTTCATGGTTTCCCACAATAAACAGTTTTAAAAGCAGCAAACATAACATCAACCGAACTAGAAAAATAAAAAAAAATGATTAAAAAACAAGCACTTTGAAATTACTACCAGAATCTTCAGAGGTAATTGGAGCTGTTACAAAGTCATTGAATCAGTAAAAGAACAATGCAATAAAATGTTTTGATCCTACTTCTAGGTCAAAATAATCTAACTCAAGCTCTTAAAATTTGCAGACATTCCGAGATTTAAAGAGACTGTATACTGTAAACTTATTTTTCATTTCCAATGACTTTTTATACCAGCTGCAGAGCATAGAATGTATGAGAAATTGCATTTTCATGTTTGTGTATTTTGAAATTGCCGGTTTTGTGCTTTGAAACCACAGCCAATTTAAATGGGTTGAGCTTGCAGGTAAAATGAGATCTCATTTGGTTATCACTGTGTACACACATTTCCTTCTGTATTGTATATTTGTCTGTAAACCAAAGCCGAATGGAAAATTATTTTATTAGCCATCTCTTCTACACGACACCGGGAGGGTAATTTCTTCTAAGTTTACACAGCTTGTCAATAGCCTGGATTTAGAGACAGTATACACCAATTTTCATATAATTTAATGTAATAGACACTACTATAAAGAATATGAAGATACAGAGATAAAAATCCAGTATAAAACCTTTTAAAAAAAAAATTCAAATGTACCTAGAAGCTCCCAGTTTAGCACTGTTGATAAGGTTATGATGGAACACCCAGTGAAAGGGACTGGGAAAGAAGGAAGATCAGACACTCCACCCTCCCACGCATATGAAAAGACCCTTTAAATAAACAGAAGCAAGCTGGAGTCTGTAGACATCAGTATACATCTAAAAACGTATGGGCTTGTTTATGAGTCTGAAAATCAGCACAGTGTTATTTAAAAATAAGCAAAACTATACATTTTTACAAAAACACAATGTCCCTTTAAGTCTAGAAACTTTCGGTATAGGTGGGGATACCAAAGGCTATATCAGCTATTTCAAATACCGAAATAAGTGTAAACAAGCTACTTGTAAACTATTTAATACACTAGCAGGAGAAAAAAAAAATGATCTTTGGGAACAAATTTAAGGGGAGATTTTTTTTTATGGGGTAAACTGTCCTTTTAAGAAACTGATCTGCTTCCTTTAAAATGAGCCACTTTTGACCCAAGACGGATAATTTAAACCATCTGCCTGATGCCACTGGCACCTGTTCAATACTCCACCAGATAAATCTAAGTTTTCTGTGCAAGCCTTTCTGAGTTATAACTGGTTTGGTAAGATCTACAAAAATATTTCCAAAATTTCAGATGTTAAATAAAACAAAATTAAACCAAGAGCCTTCAGTTTACCAAAAAAAAAAATTGATAAAGGGGCATGGTAACGCAAAACTAAATGATCTAATCATTTTGCATTAGTTAACCTAGATAACTGTGTTTAACCCATGCAAATGCTTTCAGCACTGCCAGTGAGCCAATCAGGAGCTGCAGTTGCACTAACCCGCAAATCACCAGCTGTCTCCTGCTCAGAAGCTAAAGGTTTGCAGCAGGAATGTGCATTTGGATCCTTCATGAGTATCTGAATGCAGAAGTAAGCAGCGTCTTCACATATTTACGTAGCCAGATAGATTGCTGTAAAAGATCCCCACAGTCTAAGATCTGGATTTGCACAGATCTCTAAGTGTGGGGATCTTTTACAGGGATTAATCTGGCTAAAAAAAAGCACGAGCTGCTACTTAAATGGGATACTAAAGCCAAATGTTTTCTTTCATGATTCAGATAGAGCATAACATTTTAAGCAACTTTCTAATGTACTGCTATTATAAAAATCTTAGATTCAGGCTTTTTAAAATAAAGATAGCAAGAGAACAAAGCTTAGGAGTAAGCCCTTTTTTGGTTTAGAACCCTGGGTAGCGCATGCCAATTGGTGGCTACATTTAGGTTTTTTAATAGATGAATAAAACCAACAGTTTCTATGTGTGTTATCCACATCGGCCAATAAGCAGTAGAATCCCAGGACAGTTTTTACTTGACTTTTTTTGTGAAAACAATGTTTAACATGTTAAAACACTGTTCTTTCAAATAAAAGTATAGAGGGGAAAAATGGAGTAGCACATCCTGTAACTCATATCTGAAAAACTCTCAATTATAATTCGGGACTTTCATATGAATACATTTTCAAAATACACAAGCTCAGGCAACAAATATGCTTTTAATAGTGTGACTCAGAAAAATCAATGGGGCCATAAAATGCCATATGACTAAGAAACCCCAGATCTTACAGTATAATTTAAAAATGGAAT